>NW_004524966.1:468888-487269 GCF_000260255.1 Octodon degus | reverse complement strand
GTGTTTGTAAATAGGATCACAAGTCCGCATTTGTACAGCAATTAACCACTAAGAAGAATATATGCAGTGTATTATTTGTTGAAAAATAAAAAAAAATAAAGAGCACGTTTTACAGAAGTTTACATTAAGATACACTAGGAAGCATTTTAACATCATTCTCCCTAACACTATTGAAAGTTATCAAGTAATGCCGGCACATTTAGCAACTACTTCAAATGTAACGTATGCTAAAACAGTCATAAAATGTCCCATTAAAGATATATCATAACCTTATAACATTTTCCATGTTTAAACTTTGATTTACAAACATTTTAAGAAAACTATATAAAATCATAAGCAATTCTAAGCAATGAGAAAGGAAATACAAAATTTGAAGAATAAAAATTTGTTTCATAAGTGAGTTCCAATCTAGAGTCTGTGAAACAAATGTAAACTCATTAGTTTGTCCCGTGATCTCAGTGGATGACTTCCAAATGATATAGCACAATGAAGCTCCCAAACCTAAAGATACTTGGGCTTTGTTCATGTTCTCTGAAACTGAAGAATGCATTTTGGAAACAAGGGAGGTTGAGAACAGAATATAGGTACTGAGAGAAAGAACATTTATGTCTAAAAGAGGGACAGAGGGGAATCTGAGTAGATTCCAAGGAATCTGTCTTTTCTAGAGTTCTTTATACAACAAAACCATGAGGAAAGGTGGGTCTCAGTTGGAAAACATAGGAACCCACATATGAGGTGGGACAAGCTATGATCCTCCAAGATTACAAATTCAACTGTTCAGGTAAAATTGATTAAATGGGGATCAAATGGGAAAATGAGTCCTGTTACAAATCAACATGGATACAAAATGAGGGATTTTCAAGTAGGAAAAGCAGCT
Organism: Octodon degus; assembly: GCF_000260255.1. Classification (NCBI taxonomy): domain Eukaryota; kingdom Metazoa; phylum Chordata; class Mammalia; order Rodentia; family Octodontidae; genus Octodon; species Octodon degus. The sequence continues at coordinate 486,392 of NW_004524966.1, read as the reverse complement.
GGGTCAGTGACTTTGTTTCTTGCAATGTGACTGACATCTGTGGGCTGGGGAGATAACCCAGTAGTCTAAGCATGTGCTTGGCAAGTGCAAGCACCCAGGTTTGATCACCAGTACTGCATGCTGTACTGGTCACTAAAATGAGGTGTGGTGGTACAAAACTGTAATCCCAGTGTTGAGAAGGCTGTGATAGAAGGATCACTATAAGTCTGAGCTGCATAGTGACATCCTATACCAAATAAATAACTAAAGAAAAGTTTTTTCTTTAAATTTAAAGGGAAGAATATCCATCCCAAATGTGTATTCCTAGGGAAGTATGTGGCTGCATTTTTTTACTCTTTTATCTTGAGGTCTGACCCACAGCAGGAGTGTCTGTCTCACAGCTGCAAGATTTTCTCTTCATACTGGCTCCTTGAAGGCCTAGTCCTGTGTGGCTGTCTATAACATTTCTATCTAATTCGGCTGCCTACAACATCATCACTAGACATTATTTGAAAGCATTGAGGTATTTTATCCAATTAAGCAAGACTATAAGAAGCTTGTGTTCAATTGTCTAGTGTGCTCTGTCTCATGTTTTTTTTTTTAAATTTATTTATTTATTTATTTATTTATTTATTTATTTATTTTGTGTGTGTGTGTGTGTGTGTGTGTGTGTGTGTGTGTGTGTGTGTGTGTGTGTGTGTGTGTGTGTGGCCAGCTCAGCCCACCAGGGGGCAGGGCTGACTGGCATGTGGTGCTGGGGGATTGAACCGCAGCCCCTGTGCCTTGCTTAGCTTAGCTTGTTCTAAGTAGGTGCTTTAGACCACTGAGCCATCTCACCAGCCCCTGTCTCATGTTTTTTAAGAGCAAAATGTAAAAACCTTTACTCATCTCACTGTACTTTGGCTTTTTTGAAGGCAGAGAAGGATGGATGTTTTTACTGAGCTGATTCTGATATGGGGGAGGAAGGGATTGTGAGCAACACATTCTCAGAAGCATTATCTTCCAAAATGGGTGTGAAAAATGTATGAATAAATTGGAAAAGTTTTGCAATTCTTTATGAATGGGTTGTAAGAGTGAATTTGCTTGCTTTTCTGCACTTTTTAAGCAAATTGTGTTTTTCTCCAACAGCTCTTTTGGAGGCAAGTTACTGTGGCAATCTCATTCTTTTGATATGCTACATCAGTGTTCTTTTCTCTTTCAATTACCTCATTCATAGGTATTTCATCAGCACATTTAGAGTGTTTTGTAAGTGTAACCTATTGCTATTGCAAGGAGAGAGCCACCTTCTCTAAGTTATATGTGGCTATGATTAAAGGGTGGATTCTCTCTCTCTGTCGTATTTTAGTACAGGGTGTACAGGGCCCCACTATGTAAATCAAATTCGTAGTGATCTTTCTTTCAGCCTCCCGAGAGCTGGGATTACAGGTGCTCACCGCCACACCCAGTCTCCATCACTGTGCATAGCACACTGGGGAACTGAACAGGCAGTATCTGCCTAAGCAGGCTCTTTAATCTGCTGAGCTATTTGGTCAGCCCCCCAAGGGTGAATTTTCTTATTTTAGGTTTTAGCTACATGAAAGATCCAACCTATTTTATCCCAAACTCTGAGATCCAGTGTACAGGCTTTTGAGAAAGGACAGAATGTAGCTATCTCATGGAGTAATCTGAAAATTTGGTTAGCTGGCACACTAATTTCTGCATCAGTTAACAATGTTATATCAATAAACTAAATTCTTTCTCTCATGCAAATAAAGAATGAGCTTTACAGCAATTAACCACTAAGAAGAATATATGCAGTGTGTTAGTTATTGAAAGTGTCCTACAGATTTGATTTGAAACTGGCTATTGCTATCTGTTTATCAATAAAATTATGAAAAAAAAAGAATGAACTTGCCTCATTTTTACCCTTGATGAACAGACTCTTATTTGTTACTTGTGCCTGAGCACTGTAATCAGTAAAATGTTCCCCTTACCTCTAAATTGGACACACAAGATCTAGGTATGGTAGTGAAAGAAGAAAAATTGCTAGCATTTTTTTTTTCATTTTCAGACTATTAGGTATTTTAATTATATCCTATGTAATGAAATGATTTTTATGTATTTGCACATATAACATATATGAGAGAGAGAGAGAGAAAGTGCTCTAAATATGGTGATTTATAATTTTCATAGACAAGAGATGAGGCCCATGTTGTGGATTTATTATGTACAGTCTGCATATGATGCCAAACTATGCGAATGACTCCTTTATTGCGATATATTATGCATCCTTGGATGCAAAGGCGAAAGTTAACAACACAGGCCATGATAACCAGACTTGAAAGCAGGGATATCTAAATCTTAAAGTCTGAAGATTTGTGGATAAATGACCTTTAGGAATATTTATTATATTCCAAGTTATTTAAATAATTAATTTTCATAATTATACTTCAAGGGAGATACTATAATTCCCTTTTAACAGATAAGGAACCAGATTTAGATATTCAGCTGAGCAAATCATTTGTTCCCAGTCATGTAATCTTCCAGTGCAAATTTTCCTTGGCAGTTGTTTCAAGAATTGTCTATGGTCATATTCCTTAAATATTCCTTTGATGAATTGAGTTAATTCTCTTTTTCATTCAGTGACCTCAAAAGTTAAACATAATTGATGAATATAAATAAACTTGAAAGGACATTTTGACTAATTCTATAAATATTTCCATAGAATTTTGTTCTTTGCCTTAGAAGGTTATTTTTTTTTTAGTAGAGGAATGTGACAGAAATTGAGAACATCTAGTATTTACCATCATCTTGTCTTGGCAATGCTATTTTCTGCAGAACTCCAAAAACACTGGAAAAGAAAAATAAAAGGCCAATAGAACTTCATCAAATGAAAAAGTTTCTATATGTCAAAGGAAAAAAAAATGAATAGAGTAAGAACATGAATTAAATGGGAGAAAATATTAGCAAAACAATCACATATGGTAAGAAGTTAATATAAAATACATAAGGAGGGGCTGGTGAGATGGCTCAGTGGTCTAAAGCACCTACTTGGAACAAGCTTAGCAAAGCACAGGGACCGCGGTTCAATCCCCCAGCACCACATGCCAGCCAGTCCCGCCCCCTGGTGGGCTGAGCTGGCCCTCACACACACACACACACACCCACACACCCACACTAAATAAATGTTAAAAAAAAAAACATAAGGAACTTAAAAACTTAGCAAGAATCTCAAATGATCAAATTTAAAATTGAGCAAATAATATGAGTACATACTTTTTAAAAGAGGAAATACATCTGAATGACAACAGTTTTATGAAAATATCTCAAATGTTTATGAAAAATTCACCTTGGAACAACGATTAGGTATCGCTTCATATGTTATAGCAGTTATTATAAAACAAAGTATAACAAATGTGGAGAAATGAGAACCCAAGAATACTGTTAGTAAGAATGTAAATTTAACACAGTCATCGTGAAAAACAATTTGAAGGCATTTCAAAAAATTGAAAATAGGAGCTGAGAGATAGCTCAGGAGTCTAAGTGCTTACTTCAAAAGCACAAGCACCCAAGTTTGATCTCTGGTACCACATAACATACAGACCTCTGAACCTCAGGTGCATTGTGTGGGCCCCAAACCAAGGTGGGGTAGTTCATGCCTATAATCCCTGCATTGTAGAGGCTGAGAGAGGAGAATCACTACAAGTCTTAGTTGCAAGGCAAAACCCTATATCAAATAAATACATAAATAATTTTTTAAAAAAATTGAAAGTAGAACTACTGTATGACTTATCAATCCCGTTATTGATTGTATATCTAAAGAAAGTGAAATAACTGTGTTAAATACTTGCCTTTCCAAATTAATTTCTATATACAATCATGAAGAAATGGAAACAATCTATAAATGGATAAAGAGCATGTGGTACATTTACACAAAACGTAACATATAATGAAATACTACAATTTTTAAAATGTATGGATAAACCTCGAGGAGACCTTATGCTAAGTAAAATAAACCAGACGAAGAAAGATAAATTCCCTATGCCTTCACTTACATGAGGAATATAAAAAAACAAGCTGTACTTTAGAAATAGGTGCTTCAACATATATTACCAGTAACTATGGGTTTAAGGATTTGGATGGGAGACTAGAAGATGTTGAAAAAATAATACAAATATTTTGTTAGAAATAATTACTTCTTAAAATCTACTGTTTAACAGGATAACTATACTTAATACTAACATGTTGTACACTCAAGATTGCTTGGAAAGTGGGACTTAAATGTTCCCACCATAAAAAGTTAGCATGAGAGGTAAATCCTATTTTAATTAGCTTGATGTAATCATTCTACTATATGTACAATGTATCTCTCAATATATTTTATCCCATAAGTAGGTACATAAATTAATAAATACAGATTTATAATAAAGCATACTTTCTTGATAAATATTTTATCTTTAATTCTGTACTCTATTGAAATGAATTAAAATAAATTTAGAACTTTATTTCTTTTTGATATATCAGAAATTGTTTTTATGTGAATGAGGAGTTTTGGATAATCCTAATGCATATGCCTTTATACTAAAACCTATATTTTTATGTAGTGCCCTAAATCATGATTTTTGCTATTAAAAACGCAAAAATTTAAAATATTTATAAAAACCTACTTCTCTAATAAAACAAGAAATGGCTATTTTAAGATTGAAGACATACATTCAATTTAATTCTTAAACTTTATTAGATTTCCTTGTATAGCCAGAGGTGAAAAGAGCCTGACAGTGAGGTACTTTTAAAAAGTACCTTTTATGTTAACAAAAGTCCTGGAAGGGCACCATGAGACTATAAAATATGTAGCTGCCCATATCTCAAAATAAATAGAACTTGAACAGAATAAAGAAAAAACTGAAAAATCATTATCTTGCTAAAAATACGTTGTGAAATAAAAGAACATTTTGTGAAAGAAATAACATCTTTAATCATATGTCACTAAAGAAAGACATTTCATTATTTCATTCTTTTGTATATCTGTAAAACTTGCTTTAAATAGTAACATTTATTTTAAACTTTCATAGAAAAAGTATTGCCTTATAATTCCATATCTGCTACTTGTCCATCTTAGTTAAAAGTTCACTAATGAATAGCTATAAACTCTCACATGATACAGTGGTCTATGATGCTCTACATTTTTTATCAAATAAATATTTAGCATTCCTGTTCCTATTCAATAAAAATTAAGAATAAATTGCATGTTGGCTAAGATTTTTTTTTTGGACCTTTCTACCTAAGCCTCATTTTTTCATGACTTTGTATATCCACATTTTATTCTATATACTGTGCATACCTTTCTTTATTCAGTACAAAGATAGGGAAGTGAACTTGCCACTGTACACCTAAACCTTCTGTTGATAATGACTCATAAGAACTTCTGTTTATGTGCTTTCATTTCTTCCCTTGGCATATGAAAAGCACATACACACTAACTTGAGGTTTTAGGTAGACAAAGACAGACATGAGGTATCAAATTAGCCCAACTTAGCCTCTGTCAGCCAACATTCAACAGACCCAGTATTAGTGAAAATCAATGACTGTTCTAGCACAATTATCTTTGTGGTAATTTGTTATGAAGTAAATTATAAAGCTAAAATGTATGAAAATTGTACAGCAATTATGTACAAAATCTGATGATACATACACAGTCAGCAACTGCAACATTTCACATTGGTGTTTTGCTCAACATCTCAGGGGTGTTTTCAGTTCAATGATGTATATATTGGCAAATTTAATCTGGCTATGAATCAGAGTCAATTGTTTCTCCTTTTAATAGTACCAATGCTTGTTACATAATAATGAATTTGTCATCCTGTTGTACTCTCAAATGTGCTATAACTCCTTCTTGATAGATTTAACACATGTAATATCTCACAAATTTGTTCAAATTTCTGCTTTTACTAGTGAGATGAGCAATTGCTAAAAAGTATTGGCTCTTTTAATTATTGCACAATGATATTAACATCTAGTGTGATTACTATTTGGCAGATGGAGAAATTGAGGTCTAGAGATGCTAAGCAATTTCTTCAATCATACCTTTGAAGATAGGATACCTAAAGTTGAAATCTAAGTGGCATAATCTGGAGCCCTTGCTCTACTGTTTTTTAAGCTTAATATCAAATATAGTATCATGGTCTTAGAGGCCATTGTTTACCCCCTTGCTAAGACCCTGCCCTACATGTGCTAAACAATATTTGAAGGATTTAATTAAGTATGTTTAACTAAGATATCACATAAATTATGATGTAAGGAAAATTAATATTATGTTGGAGACAATTACTTTATTTGTTTAACATATTGTGAATAGAACAATGATAGAACCACTGTGGTATATGCTGATGATTTACCGCTGAGAAAAGAAAAATAGTCCTTATTCTCTTGGTCCATATATTCTAGCATATAAGACAAAATGACCAAATAAACAATATGGGGGAACTACACAACGTGAAAGTGTTCAAAGGGGAACAATCAAGGTGATGACAGAAAACAATGGGAGTGAGTTAAAAATATTTTCTTAGTATCATTTAGTGTCTTAGTTAAAAGGAAGCATTTACTCTAACAGGTAAATAGTGACAGTAGAGGAGATGTTAAAGGCATAACCTAATCGTTCTAAAGCATCAAAGAGCTATCAGTCCATATAACTCTGGATAATTGATAAAATATTTCAACATGCTGACTGCATTCTTTCTGTTCATTTCTCGATATATCTTCCATACTGTGGTCATAGCCAATTTTTTTTTTCATTTTAGAAGAGAGAAAAATAGTACTTAGCAAGATCTCTAAGGCTGACTTTGACTATTATGCTAAGCTCATTTAGTTTTTGGTTTGCATTCTATTCATCTCACTTTCATTTTCCTGTCTTTGCTTTCTCCTGTACCTCAAATGTGCATGTTTATTCACATAAAATTTTCTGCCTGGATCCCTTTTGAATGATTTGTACCTGTATCTAAAATTTTAACTATATAATGCATAGTCTAAGTATCATTATTCTGTAATCATATAAACATCTACTCTTAGGTATTCATAGATCTATATAATTGTACCAGTTAACACTTCAGAATTGAAATTATGTGAATACTCATGAATACTTATTGGTTATATTTATTTTATTCTTTGATAAATATAATTGTACACATAAAAGGTATTATGTAATGTCTCTATACATGTGTGTATTGTAGAATATTCAAGTTAAGCCTGGGGAGATACCTCAGTACAATAAGTACCTGCATGTCAAATGCAGGGTCCTGAGTTCAATCTCTGATACTGGAAAAGAAAATTCAAATGAACATAACATATCTATTCAAACATTTACATTTTTTTGTGGTTAAAACTAAAAATTATTCCTTCTAACGTTTTTGAAATACATAGTATATTATAATTCTTGTTAGTCACTCTGTTGTGCAATAGTGTACCAGAGCTCATATGTCCCATTTATAACTTTGTATCCATTATTCAATTTTTTCCACCAATCCTTTACTGAATCCAGCCTCTAGTAACTACTTGTTTCTCAACTTTTATAAGGTAAACTATTTTAGATGCTACATATGGGGATATTTTTGAGACTTGTAGAGAATACACCTGATTTATTTGACATACCAGTTCCATTCAAATTCTTGCAAATGACAGGAATGTAATCAATGTAAATTCAATAAATTTTGGAACAATATATTTTTCTAATTATTATTGTATCATAAGTGCTTTGAACAATCTGATACAATGAATATTCAATGCACATTTATTTAATATCTCAGGTAAAAGTTCTTTAAGAATTTTAAACAGGAGACTTACATATGGCAATGAGTATTTTTTTAAATCAGCAGACTTCATTTATTTATTGTATAAGTTTGGCAAACAGCATAAAATTCCAGCAACATTTTACACATGTATAAAAGTCAGATGCTAAACAGTGGTAGTGGGGACTTTTTTAAAAACATCGTTGAAACAAAAATACATACTGAAGATTCTTGCAAAGATAGCAAATGAAGGTGCCGTGCTTCAGAATAGACACCAAAGAAACAACAAAAACAACAGATTCATCTTTACAAAAATCACAGCCAAGGAACAGAAAAGAAGATGTAGGGTGGAGGAGTGAGCACACATGTCCACTACATGGACTACACAGGAAGATACGACATCTTGTACCCTGAAATGTCAAGTGCAGAGAGCCAAGCAGAGAATATCAGGCTCATCATTGAAGTTAAGATTTACCAGGGAATCAATAATGCTTAATTAAAACTTTCTACACAACAATTCCTCGATCTTAACAATGCACCCCACCCAGATCTGAGATCTTTCTGTGCAGCAGTTCCCAGATGCTAACCATGTGTTCCACCCTCTGTCTGAGAAGCTGACACTTCTTTGTTGGCAGTATAAAATTTCTGACTAGTATCAAATATCAAAAATTAAATTTCTGATCAAACATAAACTGAAGAAAGGCATTTTCAGTATATGTATGTTACAGGGGCATCAATGAATGTGGAAGAAAATCTTAGATTTTACAATAAATTTCTGCTGAGCTTTGTTAAACCAAACAGCTCAACTATAAGGCAAGAGGAAATAACCCCCTATAACTATTTAGGAGGTCTAAGCATGTAAATAGAGGAATTCAATATTAAGAAAGGACTATGTGAACAGATCTGAGACTGCTGGAATCAAAAGAACATCTAGAAATTGACGTGTTGATATTCAGTCATTGGCTCACAAGCCTGATGGACAATCTATTGGTTTATGTTATTAATTAACATTTTGGAATCAGCACCAATCTCCAAAACTTCAACTTTAATATGCAATCTTTACTAAATATATCCTTTTGTGCTATACAAACACAAGTATAATCAAGTTAAAGAAAGTTGAATTTAGTCAACATATATTTTTGTGATACTGGATAGATGATAACTTAAATTCATTGACTTGTGCTTCAGTTTTGGGGCATTTTGATTGAAGAGAAGTCCATTTCACAGGATTACATCTTGCTAAAGCATTCCTTAGCATTGGTCCAAACTTGAATTCCCTTTCTGCACATACTGATCTGCATGACAGCATAGCTTATGAGAGCCTCCTTTAAATCTCAGTTCTTCTGTTCTTTGAAGCGTTCAATGTCAGCCCAAGCATTTTTCACAAATTCTCTGCCTTCCGTGTTTTTAGACTTTAGCTGCTGTTCTCCTTCACTGATCTGTTCTTCTAGCACCTTTATTCTGGATTCTTTCTGCTCTGGGGATTCTTGACCAAAGAGCTTGGTGGTTATTCCCTTCAAGGAGAACGTCTTCACAGTCCCGGTGGCCAGCTCCTCACACTGCTGCTTCTTGGAAGCGAAGCCCTGTGCAGCCATCTCCAAGTCGTACTACAAAATCCGTCTTCTCTACAAAATCTGAGTCCATGTTGTCAGCAGAGAGTTTATGCCAAACGAATTCTGCCCGTTTCTCTGGTAGAGGTGGCACAACAATATGTGGATAGTAAACCAAAAGTTAGTTTCTCAACAACTCAAATTCACTGTATAGCCTCCACAGTGAATCTGTGAGGACACTCTGACCATCAGCATGTTCAACCGACCTGGTTTCAATAAGGTAAGCAGTGTATGTTCCTTGCATGTTCACTGCGTTTCTTCCAGTTCTCTTTTCTGCTTCAGAAACACTGCTTTCTATCTTCTTCAAGGAAAAATTATTTTCTGTCATCGTGTCCACCCCGGAGCCTTCTTCCTGGGCTCCCTCGGCTTCCTCACTGACAGCAACCTCCAGGTCATCATCGGGGTGGGCAATGAGTATTTTAAAATAGTCATTTGGGGAGTACAACTGGGGTGATTCTCCCGGAAAGAAAAGCAATTATCTCCATTTTGTTTGAGCCTGACTTTATTTCCATGTATTGATATATACAGAACAGGCAAGGGTCTCTCTCTCTCTCTCTCTCTCTCTCTCTCTCTCTCTCTCTCTCTCTCCTCTTTCTCCTTTATATTTAGTACAGGGTCTACAGGGTCTCACTACACAGATTGGACTCTTAGTGATTCTTCCTGTTTTCAGCCTCCCAAGTTCTGTGATGACAAACGTTAGCTACCATACCCAGTCTCAGTCCCAGGCTCTGTGTGCCCCGCTAGGGAGAGAGGGCTGGCACGGCACACCGGGGATCAAATCCTGGTCCTTGTACCTGACAAAGCAAATACTTTAGTCTGCTGAGCTATCTGATCAGCTCTTTCCTTCTCTTTAATTGCCTTTAAAGAATGCATGTCATTCTAACCAAGATGCTGGTCACCCCTACCATCTTTGAAGATGCCAGGTATGTTTACCCAGAACCCCCCACCTGCAGCTCGCTAGTTATCCAGGTTAAGAAAGAATGAAGAGCCAGTGCTGCATACTTGGGGTTGGGATTGAGCCTCAAGATAGAGGCTATGACTTTCTAGGGCTTGAAAGATTATACACTAGAGCTGAAGCAGTGATCCCAAAACATTAGATACTGACTCAGTTGTGAAATACAGATTACTCTTTCTGTGCATCTTTCTCTCTGCATATTTCAGAAGTTAATTCAGGACTTCTGCCTAGCCCAGCTCATGGCACTCACCTACTTCCTATTGATGTCACAGTCATTCACCATCAAGCCCTTCTTTTCTTCATGAATGAAGGATGCCCAGTTTGGCCTTGAGTTGAGGTGCTTTTTTCTGGAAAGCCATAATTGAAGACTTTGGACCTAGGGACCTTTTGGTGCCTCATAACTGCAAATATGCCTTAGTGTCTTTATTTTTGCCATAGGTTGCACTGGAAGTGGTAGGTTGGAAATAATTCACTAGAGTTTCAATTCTTAGACATGGAATTAGAAATATAAGCTTACTGGTCTTTGAGACAGGACCAGGAAGGACTTATTTATTTATTTGTTTGTTTATTTTGGTTTGGAAAACAATAGAGAAGGGCGAAGTAAAACAATGCATAGCTAAGCGACGCATAATTAAGGGCAGAGATTTAAGTGGTAAAAGAGATCTTAAAATATAATTAGATTTGGAATGACTTTAGGGGGGATAATATTCAAGGTGTTCTGATATTGGTTGAGCATAGAAAATATTCAAATCCAGTTAAGAAAAATTCTTCTATTTCTAGGAGCATGCTGATAGCACTTCTTAATATGTACATAATAACACCTATAATTCAATAATGAAAATATAATCAATAAAATATTGATCACAGACTTGAAAGAAAATTCACAGAAAATATTTGAATAGTTATATCATTAATGATTAGGGATACTCATAACATTAATCATTAGAAGAAATAAATTAAAATTACAATAAGAAATTACTATGTCATACTCATTAAAATGACAAAAATTTATGATTGACAACACCAAATCCTGAAAAAAAAATGGAAAAACTAAACATTTCATACATACTTGTAGAAAGTACTGTGTTATTAAACACTATAGGAAACATCTAAGAAGTTTCTTGTGAAATTAGATTGTTGTATAATCCAAAAGATCAGAGAGACCAATGGAGAAAAAGGAGGATTTATTTCCAGGATTTTATGTGCACATTGATACAGCTTTATTCATATCTAAGGTGCCAGGAACAAGAAAAAAGGGAAAACACTACTTCTATACATTAGGCTGAAAGAGAGGTCTTTAGAAAGAGTTGGGGGGAGGAGGAGGGTATAGAAGCAGCACAAAGAAATTCATAACTTAACCTTGGAAGAAGACAGAGTCTAATGAATCCTGTGAAAACAAGATGACATAAACTCTGCTTGCAAGACATAGTCACCCCTTTTATATGGACCAGAATGAGAATTAATACCTACAGGGGGAAGCGAAAATTTGAGGCAGATTGCTCTTTAAGTTTTGATTTACAATATGTCTGCTTTTTGATGTAGCAGTACTTTTCCTACATATTTGCACAAGAGAAATAAAAACATCCACATAAATCTCAGATTGTTCACATCAGTTTTATTCATAATATATGCATGCCTCAGTTACTCTTCTCTCATTGTTGGGACAAATACCCAACATGCAAAATGAAGGAAGTAAGAGTTTTTCAGTTCATAGTCACTGGAGGTTCAATCCATACTCAGCTGGCTACAAGGTAAAAATCTTTCGTGGAAGCGGCAAAAAGCAAGAGGAGTCAAAGGAGGAGTAGCAGCAACAATGGCAACAGAGAGCAAGTCTCTCTCTTCCTTTTATTGCCTTCAGACCATCTGACCAATGCTGGGTGGAGTACTTACACCCATAATCCCAGCAGTCCTCAGATCTCTAATACCAACCCTGGATCATGAATCAATCACAAACTCTAGAAGTCTTCCCCCTGACTACATGAAGCTTTGGGAGGACAAATAGACACAGATTATAGCAATAAAAGATTTTTCAGATAAAATAATAGCAGGACAATGGACAAATAAACTTTTTAAAATAATGAGGCCGTATACTCTGGTTCTTTTCAGATTGTATAAATCTTTTGCTTTTTAAAATAATGAGGCCAGATGCAAGAACTCCCTCCTATAATCTCATAATTATGCTGAGGCAAGAGGATTGAAGCCTAGCCTGAGGCACTGTAAAAATTTATCAAGATCCTCTTTCAAAATAATAAGGTTAGGAATGTAGCTCATTCTCAAGGCCCTGGGTTTATTCACCAGTTACACACACAAACATGCACACACAAATGCACACACACTATTTAATATTGCAGACAGAATTGTAAGATGCTTCAAGATACCTACTCACTGACATATAGAGTGATATATAGTACAGGCCTTGTATAATTTCCTTCTCTTGAGTGTGGGTAGGACTTTTGAACATCACTTCTGTGATTAAATTGTGTTATTTGATCTAGGTTAGGAAATTTTTGCAGATGTAATTAAGATTCCAAATTAGTAGATTTTGTTAATTAAAATGAGATTATCCCAGTAGTCTCTGAGAATGGGCTCATTGTAAAGAAGATAATTTCACTTTGGAAGTTTACTCTTCATGAGAACTGTGAGAAAGCCTTAAGTTCAAATATGTGATGTCATCTAGGAGGGAAGAGCAGCACCTGGAAGGGAAGGAGTAAGAAAATGAGTCTTCAGTATTGAATTCAGACCACAGTTTGAATTTGTCATGGACCCTTGCTTGCAAAAGCACATAGTCCAATCAATGTCTAGATTTCATTCTTGGAAAATTCTCTGTAAGGTTATATTTGCCCAGAATCCTGACCTATGGAAACTGTAAGAACATAAATGTATGCCATTTTATGTCTTCAAGATAATGATAATTTGTTATGCAACAAACATGTATGAACTTAATAATTTAAAAAATGACAGACCAAATATAGACAAATCTGAGAATCATGGAATAAAACTATGTTGGCACTGCAGGTGACCTATTATATGACTAATGTAACTTAATTTGTACAATGTCAGGGACAGGCAATGTAGACTTATAATACAGTGGTTGTTTCTGGGTCCATCTACTAGAAAAGAATTCAGGACGGCTTGCTGAGATGTGTAGAAGTGCTCTGTTTCTTGATTTTAAGTTATATCGATCAATACATTTATCATAATTTCCCAAAGAAAACATTAAAGATCTATACATCTGACTCTATGTAAATTGTAACTCATGTTAACAAAACAGGAGGACAGAATTCCTGATATTGGCAAGTACAAATGAAAGCTCATGATGAAGTTAGAGATGAATTTACTGTATTTGGCAATTTTCAGATACTTTGCAAAATTGATAAGACTATATTTGCTTCCTAATTTGTTCTTACTTTACAATATTTATTAGTGAAATTAGTAGAATTTAAGCCATTGTTTTTAGACAACTATTTTCATATTTAGTTGTCAAAAAGAATTCAAATATAAGGAAATATTTGAGGAGAATGTAATTAAAATGAGTGGTACATGAGTAGTACATAGTAGATCCTATAATCTATGAAAAATAAAATCCTCCAGAAATAAAATGATAAATGTATATATTAAAATTTGTATTAGTTATTTCAATAATTTTTCTTGACTATTGATAGAATAAGTAGATAATTCTTCATAACATAAAGCAGTTCAACAGAACTTGGAGGGGAATCTATCTAACATATTGTAGAGCAACCTTTTGGGAGCTGCAGAAGCTGAAGTTAATTTTATGTGGGAGGACAGGATGAGGCCTCATTGCCTAAAGCAGTCAAGCTAGCTCATTGTTGAGAAACACTTCCAGTCTGTATGGTGGGATATTAGTTGCTAGGCAAGTTTGTATCTTGCAACTTTGTAAAGGTATAAATAAAAGCCCTTACTATTCTTCAAGGGTTTTGGTCCCTACCTGACCTCAACTATTATCTCTTGTGCTTATCTTCTGAAACCTCTTACCATTTTCTCCCAGTGACTACCAACAGACCTACAGGTACTTACATTTCACATTTTCAACAAGAACACCAGTAAGTATCTATTGATAGGTAAGAGAATGTTGCCTAGAAGTTTGCCAGCAGCAGGGTGGGGGAACAGTTTTGTGGGTCAATATTTAACAATGGAGTGTTATGCCGACAATTATCAGATGAAAAACATGAAGAATGGAAGTCTAGTGACCTTAAATTACATATAAAAAATGAACTTAGAGAAACAGATTTTAGAACAGCTAAATAGGAGAAAGATAGATTGAATTAAAAATGGGACAGATGGAATCTCAATAACGATATATGCTTATAGATGAATATAAAAATGTTTGTTTTCTTGATATTTGCATCACTTTCTAAGGCCACCATAAAAGATTTATCAGGGAGTACTGTTTTAAAATCAAGTCCCAAGTAGGACAAGTAGGGTAGAGCAAAGGTATAGCAGATAAAGTTTAAACCTTCTGGCTTTTCTCAACTAGATTAAAAAAAAAGTTATTTTAAATTGCAAACAGTTGATTCCAAGTGGCCCTGCACCTCCAGGGACAGGGATACAAATGGTTCTGTGAGGGCCTAGGCAGACACATCAGTGATTTCCCAACTTCCTGTGTGTCTGTGTGCCTGGACCACTAAGAAGGTTGATGCACACCACCAACTACAGTCCTTATATGTGTGGAGGTAAGTTGGAGGGTCATGACTATAGCTTACTATGGCCTTGGCTATGAGCACTGAGGGCATTGAAAATTTGTTAGGATCAAGATTGTGCTAACCTTGGTAAAAAACAGAGCATCCAGTGGTCAGATCAGAGCAACAGAGGGTACACACAAGTGTTGTACAAGTGGCCATGGCTACAGGGCCATAGCCCCCTTGATTCTTGGGGAAGGGGAATGTGGGACAGGGACTCCATTTCCAGTACTAAGACAATTAAAGCACTGCTGGCAGTTCACTTAGCCCCAAGGCTATAGAGTAAAAGTGGATACCAGAGGCCCAACCTCAATACAAAGAGGTCTCCATGTTTTCCTCGGTGTCATCATGCTGATTATTCAAGGAAACCAGAAATATAATTCCATCTACACAAACCAATGTTTGAACCACACCAAAATCTTCTTTTTTATTTTTATTCATTTCATACAGGGTCTTGCTACACAGTTCAGACTCTTAATGATCATTCTGTCTCAGCCTACCCAGTGCTGGGATTACTGGTATGCACAACCAGGCCTAGGGTTCCAGGGCCAGCATGTCATGTATCACTGAGGATCTAACTCAATTCCTTGTGCTTGCAAGGAAGACACTTTGATCACTGAGCTATCTAGCCAGCCCAGTACATCAGACTCTTAGATTTCTTAGACTTTTTTTTTGAGAACCAGGGATTGACCAGAGGCCTTTGTGCTTGCCAAGCAAGTACTTGTTTTACTGAGCTATCTCCTTGGCCCCTCATTCTATCATTGATAATTTGTTTAAATTATTAAAGAAATATTGATTAAAAATAAAAATTAACTAATTAAAGGAAAAATATTTTAAAGGGCTTTTCAAATGCAAGTTTGATGACATCCAGGTAGGATAGCTACAAAGGTGCTGGGTTGCCCTCCTGGAGAGATACAAAGCATTATTCACCAGGAATAGAGCTTAGTAGAAAAACAGCAACTAAAATGGCTCTCTCTCAACATTACAGTTAACACTAAAAATAAAGTTTACATATTCCATTTAATTTGATTAAATTAAAAAGGTGTTTCCATCCTAAAGATAAAGACTGTTTACCTAAAAAATCATATATTTATGTCTTTGTTACTTCTTTCTCACTGCTGGGACAAAATACCCAACACCCAGAAGTAAGGAAGGAAAGTTTTATTTAGCTCACAATTAGTGGAGATTTCAGCCCATACTAAGCTGGCCCCAAGACAGAGTGTGACACATGATGCAGCTCTCCATGGTAGTAGTAAAGAGCAAAAAGCAAAGGGAAGGTCAGCAGCTAGTCAGGTAGCAAGCCTGTCTCCCCTCCTCACATTGTAATTCAGATTACCTGCCCCAGAGAAGGTACAGAATCCATAACCACAATAATCAGTCATAAACTCCAAAGGCCACTTCATGACTACATAAGGATTGAGAGAACAATGAGATACAAATCATAACATTTTGCCCTTGAAACCTCACAGACTCACGCACATCACTTTATGCAAATGATGTTTTAGTCCATCTCTAAGAGTTGCCAAAGTCACATCAGTTTCAGGATTGCTGAAGAGTTCAAATCCCAAGTCTCCTCTAAGGTCTAAGTCAAACACATATCTGTGAGCTCCTGTAGAAATGAAAAGTTAAACACTGCCACCATTCAGTGGCATAAGAAAAGCATTACCATTCCAAAAAGTACAGCATATTACCAAGCATTGGGACCAAAGCAAGTCCAAAATTAGGAAGGACCAACATTATGTCCTGTAGTTTTATGTGGAACATGTGTGGAGCAATCTGTGAAAAATTTTGTGATTCACGTAGCTTTACCTCTATGACTTTGCTGCTCTTAGCTCCTATGACTTCTCTATTAAACATGTTTTACACCTTTCTTGCAGATTTCCTCAGACAATCCAAGTCTGGGCTTTCACTGAATAGGCTTCATATTAACAGCTTTACACACTGCCCTCCCAAGGGCACACTGCATGGCCTTCAAGGCCCTCTGAAACCTAGGGGGAATCCTTCATCACCTCGAAACTCTTGCATTCTGCATACACATAAAACCAATGCCAAGGTCTGCTCCAAGTCGGAGCAGTAACCAAGCTCTCTTATCTCTTGGCTGTAGGGGTCGAATGCCTAGATTGCTGCACATTCTGAACGTGATTCTAAGGAACAAATTCTTTATGCCAGCGCCATTCTGGAACCTGGTATGGACATTGCTGCCATTCTGGAACATGAGTCTCTGCAGGTTTCCCCTCAAGGCAAGGTCCCTCATCTTTTCACTTTTAACGTTGAAAAGAGTTGAGAGCTGCCACTTGCTGTGATGCCCTCAGGCCATCTTTTCATTCTCTATTTCCTACTTAGCAAGGGAGATTTCCTCAGGTGTATCTTTGTAGACCACAGCTTTATTGGTGCTTGCTTTCTGGTCAGATACATAATATTTTATTTTATTTTTTATTTTTTCAAAGTTTTATTGATAAACAGATAGCAATGAGAAAGTTTCAAATCAAATAGGAAGTAC
>NW_004524966.1:462715-468788 GCF_000260255.1 Octodon degus | reverse complement strand
AAGGGGCTGGGAGAGGGTCCGGCCCACTCTGCTCCTGGGCTGGGACTGGTCCCGCCGGCGCAGGGTAGCAAGAAGCTCTCCACACACTCACCGGACCTGGGGTAGGACTGGGTCAGGGTAACATTTTTATTAATGAGATTTTCTCTTTTGCCAGTGAGATTACAGCTTTGGCTCTGTTCTGCGTGAGATGTTTATTTCTTTCTGTGAAAATTAGAATCTGTAAAAGACAGAAATGGATATGTTGTAGTTAATTTGTTGTGTCACATTGATAAATTTAGAAGCTTAACTAAGTCAGCAGTTTTGCATCCTAAGGTATAGAGGATATGCCCTTGGGTGTCTATTCATGTCCTAGGATTTTTTAATGGTTGATTCACTGCATTAACTTCAGTAGTTTAAAATTTTAACTAAATGATTCAGCAGGAGGCTAGAGTTCTCCCTTTGTAAATGTACAAGAGGAGGGTAGGAGATGGTGTGAGTCTTTTAACATCCCTACCGTAAGTAGTCTGTGTAAAATTCAAGAGAGTAAAGAGACTTGTTCCTTTTTATTTTACTATTCCTGATTTTACTGTCTTGCACTGCCATGAGCTATCACCTTTTGTGATGTGGCGCCATGCCTTGGCACTGATCATGCACTATAATCACAACAAAGTGAACTAAATAACTCAAAATCATTTAACTAAATACTTCCTTTTAGCCTTGGGTGTTTACTTTCTGCACTGTTCATGGGACTGCAGAGTGGTATAACCACTATGGAAGTCAGTGTGGAAACTCCTTTAAAAGTTAGGATTGGATATCTCATTCAAGCAAACTATTCCCTTCCTGAGTATTTTTCCAGAATAACTGAAAATCTCATACAACAGTGATGTATGTGCAACCATGTTTATAGCAGCCCAATTTGTTATAGCTAAATCCTGGAAACAACACAAGTGCCCAAAATTGAAGAATGGAGAAAGGTGTGGTATTCTAACACAGTGATGTATTATTCAGTTATAAAATAGGATAAATTTGAATCTTTTGTCAGTAAATAGATGTAAATAGAGAACATACTCTTAAGTGAAATAAATCTTGGCTTGCCAAACAGCTTAGAGGATTAAAGTGCATGCAAACAGGCCCAGGGGCTGGGGGATTCGATTCCCAGTCCTGCTGTGCCAACCCCACCCCCATGGCATGCTGAGTTGATGATTGAAACTGGGTGTGTTGGCAAGGGCCCCTAATCCTAGCATTTGGGAGGCTGTAAACAGGAGAACCAATATGAGTCATCTAGTGGTGAAACCCTAAACACCCTATAGACCCTTCCTAAAGTACAGAAAAAGAAAAAGAAAAAAAACAGATCTCCATGTGTAAACATCATATTATCTCCTTATTGTGAGAACCTGAAAGAAAAAATGGAATCTGAAGGATAAAATGGTAATGGCATTGGTAAAATGAAATGAACTTACTCAGGAGTTACTGAGTTGAGAAGAAGGACAGGAGAGGGAGTTGGGTAAAGAGATTTATCTATGTATGTAAACAGGATGGTTTGAACAACTGTACTGTGAATTTCTGCTGGCCTATGGAAAGAAACTGTTAATGATTTAATTGTTTTTTCCCCCTCGGAATTGGGGATTGAATTAAGGCCCTTGCACTTGCCAGGGAAATGCTTATTCTACTGAGCCATTTCCCCGGCCTAATGGTTTAATTTCTTTCATCTCTTTTTCCATTTTTTTCTTTTTGTCCTCTTAATTTCTTATGCATTTCTTTCTTTTTATTCTTTCTTCTTCCAATTTTAAGTACATATATCTGGTAATATAAATAACTGATGGAAGATAATATGTGTTACAAAAATATTATGAAATTCAAACTACTTTGTTAAGTGAAAATATGTATCATTTCTAATTTTCCCTATTTTAATTCTAGCTTGTATTTTCTTAAAAAAAAATCTTTAGACGTCAAACTTTAACTTTTGTTCCAGTGATTAAAAAAAGTAACTAACACAGACTTTTGTAACAGAAGAGTGTTTCGTTTTGTTTTTCTGTGACTATACCTGACCATGTGCCTTTGGAAATAGCTTCTGTGAAGAGTATGGAGAAGTTCAGAAATTTTGCCTGAAAAACTAAAACTGGAAAATTTTATGCTGTTTTGTATTGCAAATTCTGGTTAGAACTCAGAAGATCAGCAGGCTGATAGAATTCCTGTTGGTAAAGACCAGGTTTTGGTGATTTCTGCTGTGAAGTACTACACTGGCCAGTGGATGCCACATAATGTATGTATGTTATGGCTTAGCATAAAGTTTGTCTGCATTTTGCACATATCCAGAGACTTTGTCTGACTTTGGGATGAAGTTTTGTGGACTAATCTGGCAGAAGAAATTTCAAGGAAGTTAGATGTTGATTGTGTGGCATGGCTGTTATGAGGTTTTAGCCAGATTTATGTTGAAAATCAAGAGCGAACTAAAGTGTGGCTTGCAATAATAAAATATTCACTTTTTGCTATCTATCAAGGTCAGCTAAATTTCCACAGAATTTACCTTGGGTAGATAGAAGGTCTACCTCTTAGATCTTCTGTCATTGTCAACCATCTGGATGTTATGGCCATTTCTTGACCAAGGTACTTTCTGTGAAGGCCCGAGAGAATTTTTCTCTGTAGGTGACTGTCCAAAGGTATACTAGAGGTACTATATAGAGAGATACTCTTTGTGCTGAATTCTCATTGACTTGAGTGAGCTAGGGCTAAAATACTGGCTGTCCTCTTAGCCCATCTACCTCTCTAATTTCAGTCTCCAATCTCTAGCTGTTAAATATCCAGAAGGAAACTTAATGAAATGTTCCTGTAATGGATGCAGTAGGCTTAATATTGCTACCTTACCTGAATATAAAACACCTTGTAACATAAAATTGAGCTTTTCTTTTCTAAAAAACATGGATATTCTAATATTTAAATATGTGTAGAATGCTAAAAGATAAAAATTACATATTTTTACAAATACATTAAGAAATAAAGCCATGTATAACATCACAGTGTGACAATCCTAATGACATTTTATGACATACTTAAACTTTTATTTTGACATAGACATAAAAACCATTTTAACCAATCAACTCTTTCTAATACATAAGATGATTTCACCTAATTAATCAGCCTTTAATGGGATATGCATCCCAAGTTTTCTGCTAGATGCAAAGGGCTGAATATGAAAGTCTTATCACAATAAGTAATCTTTGTTTTGCAGTTTGGGAGACCTATACATCTGGAATTGTGAATACATTTAACACATAATGGTATTAACAATAACAGATTACCACATGCATGTGAAAACCTTGTTGTAATTATTTTTCTGAAAAAATTTTAGCTTTTGCAATGACCAGTTATTAAGTGTATCCACCAAAAGATTATTGGGGCTTGTCATTAATAAACAAATTTTGGGCCACCTCTCTATTCACCAGTTGGAATCCTGACCAATAATCTCTTCCCATCCTAAGAAATTATTATTTAATTAGCTTATTTTTTTGATAAGCTGTGGATGAGCCAATTTTGCTATCAGTTGGAGCAGCTGGTAACTCAGGAAAAAAGTATGTTTTTAAGTCTACATTGCAAACAAAAAAAATGATTTTTAATCTTTTCTTATCTGTAAAAGTTTATTGTATTGTATTATGAACAAATGAGAAATGAGAGAAATTGTTGAGCTAAAATAAACAGAGGAATACTTGTTCACACAATGACATATAAATAGACAAATAACAAATATACAGCACACACACATCATTATAAAATCATAGTGAACTCAACTGTATTCTTGACTGAATTGAACTATAGTACTTCTATTACAATTTTTAAAAATCAATAATAAGTAGACTGTTTAGATTTTGTTATTTACCAATTAGAGATTTCCTATCAGAAAACTTTTGTAAGGAATACCACATTTTACCTATTTTTTTTGTACTTTTTTTTTTTTTTAGAGAAGTGTCTACGGGGTTTTCAGGCTCTCACTCCCAAGTGCTGGGATTACAGACACCTGCCACAATGCCCAGTCTCAATTGCCATCTCAGCATGCCCCGGGGGTGTGGCTGGCACAGTAGGACCAGAGATCAAATGCCCAGACCCTTCTCCTGCTTGCAGGCACTTGAATCTGTTGAGCTGTTTGGCTGGCCCTTTTTACATATAATTAATATTCATATTTTGTACTTTATTTTAAGAATCCTGGTAATAGGCTGGCCTCTCTAACTTTAGTTTAGTTATTTTTATATATTCTATCACTTTTTAAAACTTTCTTTCTCTATTTTGTTAGCTCCTTAAGGGGCCCCAGGTTAATTCCATTCTCATCATTCTTAATTTCTCCAGATCTGGCTTAATTACACAGCCTGACAGCACATTCTGGTACCCAAATAGGTTACTCAGCAGTCTATGGAAAAACACAAGTATATCCTCTACTCAAGATTGGTTATTTTTCTTTACCTGATTTAATTATCTTTCCAATTTCCACACTTCCACCTTTTATAAAGTTTTAAAAACTTAATAACATATATTGATAAATGAAGTGAGAGGGATAGACTCCCCCTTTTGTTTCTGTAATTGAATTTTGATTATACTAAGAAGAACCTGAATTTTTTACTTTGCAAGAGGAAACTGTCACATAGCCTGCCTTACTCTTATATTATCCATCTGTGTAAACAAGAAAATGAATCTAACTATCAGAAAGATAATGACATTTAATAACACCAGAGAAATTAGCCCAAAGTCTGGATGGAGTCAATTAATATTACAATGTAAAGTCTGAAAATTATGAATGATTTTCTGAACATTTTGGGGCAGAATACATATTTGATTAGTTTACACAAAATGAAGAAATTATCATAGCTTGCACTCCTTTGAAGACCACCACTTGGCCTTCCACCACTTAAATAGGATGTCCAAATCAATTGAGCATTTAAACTTCACTTCTTTTAAATTGCACTTCATACTCCTATATTTGCTTATAAAATATTTTGCCAAACTTTTTCTGTACTAAATGAATTTAGGACTGTAAAACAGACAATCAAACTTACTAGGACTCAAAAGAACGTTAAATATCCCCAATACTGTAAATCTTAGGAAATACGATTTTTTAAATCATTTTTTATCATTAAAAGTTTAATGCTAAACTTTTTATCTTGAGAATGGAAACAGCCTTTTAAATTAATCACCTTAAGGGGAAAATGCTTCTCTTTTAGTGCTAATTGTAATGGTGAGAAAGAATCACTCTATTTACTGTTTTTCTGTGAGGCACTATTCCTGGTGGAATAGCCCTTTATAACTCTGCAGGTCAGCAATCCAGAACTTTTGTTCTTCAAGACCTATAGCTGCCCTACCTGGAGACCATCTGTACTTGTATTTGAAAGCCTTTCAAAATCTATTTTATTTTAAGTAAATAATTTCTATTTTTAATCCAGTACATCCTTTTATTATTTATAAATTTCAAATTTTTGTCAAAGAATTAGCAATTGATTAATAAGAGTCTGGAATAACTTGAAGAGTGTTTTGAGTAGATTGAACTATAATCTTAATTTCCCCTATATAATCAGCATAGATGGCGCCATTCAAAAGCCTGGAGACCTTTTTGTAAAGAACTCTGCCTCTGGTTTCTGTTTCATTCCATAGCCTCAAGCCTAGATGAGCTTCTGGAAGCAGTCTTAGTACCAGGAATGGGTTCCCTTGCCCTCATTTTCCCTTTTCAAGAGACACTAGAGCTATCATTCCGTAGCTTGTAGCCACTATGCACCTAGGCTGTTGTGTTGACTTTGACAGCTGAATGGTTTATTTTAGCCAGGGAAAGCACTTTCCTTCTTTTTCTTTATCTTTTTTACTTTAATTATTTTATTGAGAAAGAAGAAGCAAGGAGATAGTTTCAAAACAGATTAGTAATACAGTTGCAATAATTAATACATTGCATATTGTTATCCTTGTGGTAGTTATTCCTAGTATAGGAAACAGACATATCTTGTCTAAACACTATTAGTTCAAAACCTTCTTCTCAATGAACTAAGAGAAGGTAGGTGTATATTTTTTGCAATTTTGTATATACAGATATATAGATAGATATATAGATATAGATATAGAT
>NW_004524966.1:448779-462615 GCF_000260255.1 Octodon degus | reverse complement strand
TAGCAGGAAGCTCTCCACACACTCACCGGACCTGGCCTAGGACTGGTCTCAGATACATAATATTTTAAATCATGGTGCTGAGCTCTTTGCTCTTGAGTCTCAACATAAATCTGACTAAAAGCCCCTACCAACAGCTATGTGACTGACTCAACATTCAACTGCTTTGAAATTTTTTTGTCAGATTGACCAGTCTGCCAAACTTAATCTCAGTCTCAGGCAAAGTTGCTGGACATAAGCAAAATTCAGACAAACTTTCTACCAAGCCATAACACGTATTGTCTGGAGCTGAATAATCAATGTAATACTTTTCCCAACAAAACCCTCCCCAGTCTGATCTTTATATGCAAGATTTCTATGAGCCTAATGATCTTCTTAGCTCTGACCAAATTTTCTCATGTAGAACTGGCAAAGTATGGCACTCTTGTAGGTGACATCTCTGAACATTTCCTTATCTCTTCCCATAAAATATTCTCACAGGCTTATAATCCACATAGGTACAGACATATCAACAACCCCACTTTACTGGTACCAAATTCTGTCTCTGTTACTCACCTCTCATTTCTGTGACAAAATACCCAATACATACAATTAAAGAAGGAAAGGTTTATTAGGCTCACAGCTAGTGGAGTTTAGAGTCTAGTCAGCTGGCTTTAAGACATTGTGGCATATGCACAGAGCAACCATTTGTGGGTGGTGTGAAGGAGTGAAAAAGCAGACAATGGGGCAGCCACTGTTCAGGCAGCTAGCAAACCTCTCTCCCCTCCTTACATTGTAATGAAGATTGCCTGCCCTCTGGTGGGTGAAGCACCCACACCTACAATAATTAACCAAAAACTCCTAAAGCCAGGCCAAGACTGAATGAGGCTTTGTGGGGACAATTATACAAAAAACCATAACATTATGATTTATAATAATTGGGATATGTTAAGAAATTGCTTAAAGTAATTTTATTTCACAATAAAATTGATTGCTTGTTTTACAGTCCTAAATTAAAGTTGATCTAAAAAGCTTTGATATTTTACAAACAAATATAAAGCTTAGGATTACACTCTAATATTAGTGGAGCTGAAGCAGTCACATGATTTTGGTGTCCCATATAAATAATGGCAGGCCTGGTGGTGGCCTCCAAAGGTGTACAAGCTATAACATCTTCATATTTTGGTCAACTCATGAAACAAAAATATATTGTGCCCAAAACTATTCAGATCAACTATTCATGATTTTCAATATTAATTTGTTCCATCTAAATTTTGAGCCAATTTCTCTGGTATTATTCACTATCATTATCCTTTAAGTTATATTAGTTTGCCTTTTTGTTCATTGATCTGTCATGTTAGGTTAAGTCAGGCTATATATAGGATACACATATAGCACACAGATATCTCACAGTACAGTCAAAATTCAACTAGAAAACAACAGGGGTAATTAATCCCTCCAACTTCACTTATCAATATATGCTACTAAATTTTAAAAAAATTCATAAAATAGGGAAATATAGCAGCAGAAAGACAATTCCGTCATGTAACAGAAAAGGGCCAGGAAGGGTCCTTTAGAAACACACTGGACAAAAGAAGGGTCCCTAACCTGGGGCAGAGTGTGTATGCTTATGATTTTCCACAGAATGTGAAGCAATCCATTTGGGTAGCAGTGTATGCTGTCAGACTTTACAATGAAGCCAGTTATGGAGAAAAAGTTAATAACAAAAATGTTAGATCCCACCTGGGACCTATTAAAGGAAATGATCAAATAGAAATTGAAGATCTAGGCTTCACTGCTCCATCTAGCGCCAGCCGACTCCTGGCGTGTGTGTGGAATTTCCACTGTGGTGCACCTGCCAGACCCCTCTAGACCCAGCCCAGGCCCAGCGTTTGAGTGAGACCTTTCACCTTGCTCTCAGGACCCATCCCCCAAATGCAGCTGAGGTCCGGCATAAAGGACTGGTGTGAAATTCTTCAGCTGATATCCCTACTGAAAAGATAGAGGCCAGAACCACCCAGCTAGTCCAGGGACAGAACATACTGCCAGGGGAGCACAACAGGTGCACTTCCAAGGGCTGCAGCAGAAAGAAAGCTGGTCATAACAGCCAGATCCAGACCACACACATTAGGAAGAGTTCAAACATTGTAGATCTGGACTCGGTAAGCTGAAATACTTTGCTAGACCAAGATGTATGAGAGCATCCTCCCTCTTCCTCTTTTGACCAAAAGAGGGGGCAAAAGATAAACGGGGTGAAGTAGTCTGCCTGGAAGACACAGGTACATCAAGGAGAGGTGATCAGATAGAAATTAGGGGAACTAACTTAAATAAAATTTTCTAAAATTCTGCTTAGCTACATGGATATATTTGCTCTTACTGTCTAAAATGAAAGCCCATCAGTTAAAAGATTTGTCAACAGCTAAATATCACTACCCACTAGGAGTGTTCCTAACTGTAGTTCTGTAAATACAAAATTATAACTACTTAATCATATAATCTCACTTGAGTGAAAATTTGGGTACATGCCAATATTATAACTTTACACAAAAGGTCAGAGGACAGTGCTATACAAAATGGCAAAAAGAAGGAGAAACATGCAATCTCAGGGGGCCAGGGAGGTGGCTCAGTAGAATGAACACTTCTCTGGAAAGCGCAAGGGCCTGAGTTCAATGCCTGGTTCTGAAAAAGAAAATGCAATTTGAGGCCCCGAGCCAACTGAGAGCAAGTGCAAGGGACACTAGTATAAAAGGAAAGTGACAACTTAAGGATTAAACAATGAAGATAGGGCAAGGAGAAAAGCCAGGAAACGTGACAGGAAAAACCATATATTTATATGCACAGGATGGTTAATGCAATGATTCTGAGAATCTTCAGCATGTTTGTGAAACTAGCAGTTATTTGGTATGATTCTCACCCTGAATAACTATATATGCTGTTATCTGTGAACTAAGCAATTTCACTGAATAGCAACGTGTAATACTAGTGTCATGATTGAAATGCCTGACATTCTGGTCTTTGAAATATGTACTGTTTGCTCTGTCATATCAATTATTGTTATACTGTCTCTCAAGTACCTGTTTGTTTAAAAAATGGGTAATAAATGAAAAAGAAGATAAGAAAAAATGCTATAGGACTGTACTGGTACAATACTGTATGTGGTTAGGTTTTTAAATTTCTGTGTAAAAATATGTAATTGATTATTCCAAGTTTTTAAATTTTATTTTCTTTTTTCTTCATATTCTGCAGAGATTTAAATTTTAACATAACAATTCTTGATGGAAAATTATCTATTGCCCGTTATTTATAAGATGTTTGATAGTCAGAGAGATAGTGGGGTTAAGTTAAATAACCTATGTTATAAAGTAATAATATTATTAAGCTTCTCTTCTGCAGGGTTAACAACTTAGGTTTGCATAATCTTTAATATAATATCCCATAACTCAGTTGTGTTCCAAATTTTCTGAACAAGGTTATTATAGGGACACAAGCAAAAATGATCGACTATGCACAGTGTGCCTAAAGAAAGTCACCTGGATAGAAAACATTCTCTGAGGCTTTCACAGAGAGCAAATTGATCAAGCAAGGGCCATGACTCATCCACATGGCTAACACTGGCAAAGGATCTACAAACTGCAGTACAGGCTTTCAGGATAAATCCTGGGGATTTGACTGACCTTGTCAAATACAAACGTTACATTTCTTGTTCTATAGGTTTAGCTTTGTCTTCACTTAACCATTCAGCAGAAAAGTATACAAAAGAAGTATAAAAGGTAAAGTCATATTAATATACTGAGCAGTAAAAAGCTCAAGTCAACAACTTCTGACATTGCTAGTCCTGCGGATGACCCATTACTTTTATGGACTGCTGGACTATATTGGATTGTTTTAATGAATTCACACACCTGTAAATTGAAATTACAGTGGAATACCCATCTATGACAAAACTAAGCAAAATAAAGGGATATGAAGGACCATTTTGTATATGTATATACAAAACAGTTAGGCTAGACATACAGCTATTATCTCTTAATTCAATGGGATGGATTCTAGCAATAGTGTCTGGACAGGATATTATATCTGCACCTTGTACTACAAATAACCACCGTGACAACAACAATATGCAATGTAATAATTATTAAAACTGTCCTACTAAATGGTTTTGAAACTGTCTCATTGCTATTTGTTTTTCAATAAAATTAATAAAAATATTTTTAAAAATCTAGGATGCAGGAAAAAATAATTAAATATCTGCATGATGATACACAGTTGAACAACATGAAAATAATAGGATTCAATGAGAAAAGAGTCAATGAAAATGACATAATAAGAATATGGGCAGAAGTAATAGAAGAAAATTTCCCAAATATGGGGAAACACGCTGACATTCAAGCAACACAAGCATATAGAGCTCCAAATAGCATCAACGCAATTAAAAACTCAACCAGACCTATAATGGTCAAAATCTCAGACATCCACCACAAGAAAAATATATGAAAGGATTCTAAATAAAAGAAAGAGATCACTTTTAAAGGAAATCCATCAGAATTACAGCAGACTTCTCTTCAAAAACCATGAAGAACAGTGCCTCAGGTCCTCTATGAAAACAAATTGCAGCCCAGACTATTATACCATGCAAAACTCTTTTTTATCTTTCTTTCTTTCTTTTCTTTTCTTTTCCTTTTTCCTTTTTTTTTTTTTGCAGAACCAGGGATTGAACTCAGGAACCTTGCATTTGCCAGGGAAGCACTTATTCTACTGAGCCCTCTCTCTGGCCCCTAAGCCATCTCCCCAATCCTTAAATCTCTCTTTCATGTTTGATGGAGAAGTGAAATTCTTCCATGAAAAAGAACAACAAAGAATTTCATGATCACAAAGTCAAACCTACACAGACTACTAAAATATTTTCTAGACAAGGAACAAAATGATCAAACTTCACGTATGATAATGGAAAGAATTCACAAAATAGGGCACACAATTAAACGCAGGTGCAAAAGGTATAAACAACAGTGGGTAAAAACTGTATCAATCATAAGTCAAAAATCTCAATTATAACCATCAATGTAAATGTACTCAATTCAAAAATTAAAAGAAATAGACTGCAACAATGGATTAACAAGCAAAATCCCACAATATCCTGTATACAAGAAACACACTTAACTATAAAAAAATTAATAGGCTGAAAGTGAAAGGATGGAAAAGAGTCCTTTATGCCCCAACACCACAGAAAAATGCAGGGATAGCCATCCTATTTGCAGTCAGTCAGAAGTTCAAATCAAGAATGATAAAATAAAGAAGCAGATATGTTTTCCTTAGGGGAAAATATTCAAGAGGAAAACATAACACTCATAAATATGTATGCACCAAAAATGGATCACTCAACTGTAGAAAAAAATCTTAATTGAGAAGAAAAATCTAATATCAAATACCACAATCTTAACAGAATACATTGACACACCCATTTTGCAAAATGATAGGTCAAACAAACAAAAAATTAGCAAAGAAGCAGCAGAACTGAACTAGAACTTGGAACAAATGGACTTTGTGGACATATACAGAGTGTTCCACCGAACCACAGATGAATACACATTTTTTTCAGCAGCACGTGGGTCATTTTATAAATAGACCACATATAGGTCATGCTTAAATATATGAAAGAAACCAGAAATTATCCCTTGCATATTATCTGACCACGTTGCAATAAAACTGGAAAAAAATGACAAAAGAAACAAGAAAAAATATATAAATATAGGAAAATTAAATAACACCCTCCTCAGCAACAAATGGGACACAGATGAAATTAAACAAGGAATTAAAAAAATATCTACAATTCAATAAAAATTCAAGCAAAAATTATTGCAATTTATGGAATGTAATGAAAGCAGTTCTTGGAGGAAAATTTATAACTGTGAACTTACACATTAGGAAAACAGAAAAGGAACAAATAAATACCCTAATGGGGTACCTGAAATGTCTAGAAAAGGAAGAGGAAACTAAAACCAAACCCAAAAGATAGAGGAAATTATAAAGATTAGAGCAGAAATTAATGGAATTAAGACAAAGAAAACAATGTGAAGAATTAACGAATCAAAAACCTTGTTCTTTGAAAGATTAAATAAAATTGATAAGCCACTAGCTAACCTCATCAAAAAGAGTAAATAGAGGGCTGGTGAGATGGCTCAGTGGTCTAAAGCACCTACCTAAGAACAAGCTTAGCAAAGCACAGGGACCGCGATTCCATCCCCCAGCACCACATGCCAGCTAGCGCCGCCCCCTGGTGGGCTGAGCTGGCCACACACACACACACACACACACACACACACAAATAAATAAATAAATTTAAAAAAGAGTAAATAGAAAACTAAAATGCAAGTAATATGGAATGAAAACGGTGAAATTACCACAGACTCAGTGGAAATTCAGAAGATCACGAATAGCTACTTTCAGAATCATTACTTTCACAGAATTGATGATACAGAAGACATGGATAGATTCCTAGAAAGGTACACAGTATCAAAATTAAATCACGAAGATATAAGAACTCTCCGTAACCCAATATCAGCCCCCAAATTTAAAATGTAATTAAAAAAACCTACAAACATATAAAAGTCCCAGTCGTGATGGATTCACAGGTGAATTCTACGAGAAATTTACAGAAGATATAATGCCTATACTTAAACTCTTCTTTGACATTGAAAAGGAAGCAATGCTCCCAAAATCATTTCTGGATTGAAGTATTATACTGGTACCAAAACCAGAGAAAGACAAAACTAAGAAAAGGATCTACAGGCCAATCTCCCTCATGATCAATGATGCATAAATCATCAATAAAATCTTAGCAAATAGAATACAGCAAATCATCAGGAAGATTATACTCCATGACCAAGAAGGATTCATCCCAGGTATGTAAGGATGGCTCAATATATGCACATCTGTGTATGTAATACACTATATCTATAGAGCCTAATCCAAAAACCACATGATCTTCTCAATTGATGCAGAAAATATTTTGACAAAGTCCAACACTCATTCATGTTCAAAGTCACATGGAAAGTTGGAACAGATGGCCCCTAATTCAATTTGGTAAAAGCTATCTGCGACAGTACAATGGCACAATTCTAAATGGGAAAATAACTGAAATTTTTACTATCAGATCTGGTACAAGACAAGAATGTCCTCTATCACAACTCCTGTTCAATATAGTTCTGGAAATATTTGCTAGAGCCATTAGACGACAGAGAAATAAAAGGGATAAAAATAGGTAAAGAAGAAGTTAAAGTATCAATATTTGCAGAAGACATGTTACTTTACTTGGAAGACCCCAAAAACACCAAAAAGCCACTGGAATTAATACACAAATCTAGTAGCACAACAGGATACAAAGGCAATACCCAAAAGTCAATAGAATTCCTCTAAAAATATAACTATCTCACTGAGAGGGAAATTAGAGAAAGAATACCATTTTATAATGGCATTGTGCAAAGTGAAATACTTAAGAATTAATCTAACTAAAGAAGTAAAAGATAATACATAATGAAAATTACAATGCTCTGAAAAAAGTGATAGTAGAGGATTTCAGAAAATGCAGATATTCTCTGCTCCTGGATAGGAAGAACCAACATTGTGAAGACGAAAATACAAACAAAATTGTTACACAGATTTAATGCAATCCCTAATAAAATGCCACCACCATACTTTACGGACCTAGAGAATTCATTTCTTAAAATTTATTTGGAACCAGAAAAGACCTAGAATAGCAAAGGCAGTCTTCGACAACAAAGACAAGGCAGAAAGCTTTAGAATTCCTGAAAAAATTATACTGCAAATCCACCATGGAAAAAATCAGCATAGTATTGGCAAAAAAACAGACCTGAGGATCAATTGAATAGCATAGAAGATGCAGAAGAAATTACAAATACACTCAGCGATCTTGTCTTCGATAAGAGTCAAACACACTTACTGGAAGAAAGATAGTCTCTTTAACAAATGATGCTGGAAAAATTGGCACTCTATGTGCTCAAAATTAAAACTGAATCTAGGTATATGGCCATACACTAAATTAAAGTAAAAATGGATTAAATGTAGATATCCTAGAAATCAAAGAAGGCAGAAACCTTGAAGACATAGAGTAGGCAAACAGGTCTTGAACAAAATCAAAATACGTGGATTTTGAAAGAATTAAGAACTAGGACCTCCTTTTATTGAGAAATTATTCCACATCAAAAGAAATTACCAAGTGAGTGAAAAGAGAACATACAAATTTGGAAAAAATGTTAACCAATAAGCCCTTAGACAAAGGACTGCTCTCTAGAATGTGAAAAGAGAGTAGAAGCATTATGGACCCAAAATTTAAGACCCAAATGCAGAAATAGGCATCCAAAATGAACACATACTTCTTAGCAAGAAATCTTAGACTCCAATAAATACATGAAAAAATACCTCACATCACTAACCATCCATGAAATGCAAATTAAGACAATGCTGAGATATCATCTTACTCCAGAAAGAATGGCTATCGTAAGGAAATCAACCAACAATAAGCGTTGGAGAGGCTGTGGGTAAAAGCAACCGTTTTACACTGCTATTGGGAAGGTAGACTGGTGCAATCATTATGGAAATCAGTGTGGAGACTCCTTAAAACACTAGCACTGAAATTTCCATTCAATCTAGCTATCCTGCTATTAGAAAATTTCCCAAAAGAACTAATAACATCATATCATCGTGATATATGTGCACTCTATGTTCATAGCAGCACAATTTGTGATAGCCAAAACTTTGAAGCAACCAAAATGCACATCACCTGAATTATGACTGAAAAAAATATGATGTTTTTATACAATGGAGTGTTACTCAGCTATAAAGAACCATAAAGTCAAAGCCTTCATATATCAGTGCATGCAAATTGAGGATATACTCATAATTGAAACAAACTAGTCACACTTGTGTAAATATAGTAGTCTCTCTTGTGTTAAAATTCAAAAGAAGAAATAAAAATTTAAATTTATAACAAAATTAAATGGAAAGTGAGAACTTAAGGATTAAACAAAGAGAGTGGGCAAGGAGAAAATCTAGGAAATATGGCAGGGGCAAAACCATGTATTTATATACACAAGATGGTTAACACAATGTTCCTGAGAATCTCCATCAAGTTTTTCAAATTAGCAGTTAATTGGTGCAATTTTTACCCTGACTAACTATAGATGCTAATACCTGTGACCTAAGGATCTGCACCAAGTATAACAATGTGTAATACTAGGGCCATGCTTGGAATGTCTGTTGTTCTTGTCTTCTAAATGCATACTGCTTCTAATGACATATCAATTACTGCTATATTCTCTATCAAGTAAATGTTTGTGTAAAACAATGATAGTAAAATAGAACAAGAAACAAAAAAAAAGTCTTACTACTCTCCTGCTACAATGTTGTATATGGCTAGATACCTAAATTTCTGTGAAAAAATGTGTATTTTTTCACATTTGATGAGGATTTAGGTTTAGCATATCAATGATTGTTGCAAAGCAACTGTTCCCTGTTACAACTAAGGCGTTTGTTATTCAGACAATGATGTTAAACTCCACTGCCTAAGTTGTAAGGTGCTAGTATCACTAAACCTCTCTTCTGGAGGATTAACAACTTCAGTTTGCAGACCAAAATATTAGAGAAAAATAAGGGTGACAAGGATATCCAAAAAATTTGACCCTAGCCTTTCAAGATCAGTGAGGACGCAAGACATTAATGAAGGTATACTGTAACATCCTGTAATTCAGTGGTGTCCCACATTTTCTGTTCAATGACACTATGGGGCCACAGAGGCAAGTCATCAGCAATATAGAGTGTGCCCAAGGAGAGTCACATGGAGAGAAAACATTCTCTCAGGCTTTCAATGAGAGAAAATTTGTCAATCAATGGCTGTGACTTATCCAGATGGCTGACACTGACAAAAGTTCTAATCCTGAGAGGATTTGACTGACTTTGTCAGATATAAATGTTTCATTTTTGTTATATAATCCTCGCTTTATCTTGGTCTTAACTATCCAGCAGAAAAGTATAAGTACGAAGTATACAACACGAAGTATACAACATGAAGTATACAACATTAATATGTTGAGCTGTAAAAGGCTCAAGTCAACAACTTCTGACATTGCCAGTCCTGCAGATAGCCCACTACTATCATAGTATCCTGGACTATATTGGATTATTTTGCTGAATTTACACACCTACAATATTTGAATAGCAAAGGAATACTCATCTCTGACAAAACTAAACAAAAAAGTGGGATATAAATTAAGGACCATTTTATAGCGAAAAATATATATATATCTTTGTATGCAAATTATTTAGGTGAGGGGCTGGTGAGATGGCTCAGTGGTATAAAGCACCTATTTAGAACAAGCTTAGCAGAGCACAGGGACCGCGGTTCAATCCCCCAGCACCACATGCCAGCCAGCCCCGTCCCCTGGTAGGCTGAGCTGGCCACACACACACACACACACACACACACACACACATAAATTAAAAAAATTAAAAAGCAAATTATTTAGGTGAGAAATACAGGTACTTTCTCTTAGTTCAATGAGAAGAAATATTTGTACAAACACTTTTTAGACAATATATCATGTCTGCATCTTGTACTGTGAATACCTAGTATGATGATAACAATATGCAATATATTAATTATTGAAACTTCCCAACTGATCTGTTTTGAAACTGTTTCATTGCAATTTCTTTCTCATTAAAATTAAAAATGATAAAGTTTTCCAGAGAAAAATACAAGATTTTCTCATAAAAGGTGTTGTTGGTATGACACTAACTTAAGAAGCGATCAAAAGAGACCAAGAACAGCAAAAGCAATCCTGGGTAACAAAAGGCAGGAAGCATCAGAATTCCTGACTTGAAATTACACTACAAAGCTACTATGACAAAATCATCGTGGTTTTGTAAAAAACAAACAAAAAAAGACAAGAGGATCAATAGAATAGTTTAGAAGGTCTAGACACATCTACAAACACACTCAACCACCTTATCTTTGACGAAAGGACCAAACACATTCACTACAAGAAAGAGAGCCTCCTTAATGAATGGTGCCTGAAAAGCTGGCATTCCACATGTCAAAGGCTTAAAATAAATCCATGCCTATCATAACGTACAAAATTACAGTCAAAGTGGATCAAATATTTCAATGTTAAAACTGAAACATTAAATCTTCTGGATGAGAAATTAGGTAGAAAACTTAAGGAAGTGGGGGTAGATAAAGAGTTCATGAACAAAAACAAAACTGAATGGAAAATACTTTAAGGAATCAACAGTTGGAATATCATCTGTTGAAAAACACATCAAAAGAAATCAACAAGGTATTAAAAAGAAAACATACAACATGTGAAACAATTGTATAAGACTGCCCATCAGACAAAGAACACCTCTCCAGAATATAGAAAGAATTTTAAAATATTAGGTCTCCAAAATTCAGATTTCAAACTGGACATCTGAGATGAACATACACTTCACAAATGAAGAAATGTAAATGACAAATAAATATATGAAAAAATGTTCAACATCTTTGATTATTCAAGAAATGCAAATTAAATAAATATTGAATTACTGTCTTACTTAAGAGAGACTGTCTATCCTCAAGAAGTCAACCAATAACAAATGATGGACAGACTGTGTGGGAAAAGGAGCCCTTCTCACATTTTTTGGGAATGCAGGCCAGTACAACCATTATGGAAATCAATATGTAGATTCTTCAAAAAACTAGGATTGGAGGTCCCATTCTAGCCTTATATCACAGCAATGTATGTATACTCATGTTTATAGGAGAGAATTTGTCATAGCTAAATCTTGGAAATAACTCAAACACCCGTCAACTCAGGAGTGGATAAAAAAGACAGAATGTTAAAGTACTGGAGTATTATTCATGTATAAAAAGTGATAAATTCAAGGCTTTTGTATATAAATGAATGCAAATAGAGATCATAATGTTAATGAAATAAATCAGATCCATATGTGCAAACATCATATTCTCTCATTAGTGTGAGAACCTATAAAAGTAGTTAGATCTCTATGATACAATAGATATTGTGAAAGACAAAGAAATCCTTCAATGAGAAGGAAAAACTGGTATGAGGAAAAGGACAAATGAAAAAAAGTGAAAAAGATATATTTAACTATATATGCAGAATAGTTGGGATAACTGTATTGTCAATTTCTGCTGATCTTTTAAAAGGAGCAGTTAATGCTTGAATATTTTTTATTTTTACTCTTATTTTTTCCTCTCTTGAATATCGTAACTTATTTGATATTATTTTGTTTCTTTCTGTTTTTATTTAAAAGAATTTTATATGTTGATATCTGATAGTCTAAACAACTAATTTGAAGATAGCATCATGTAATACAGCAAACATTTTTAATTCCTATTACTCTGTTTAGTGAAATCTTGTATCATTTCTAATGTTGCTTTTAAATCATGATTTTGTATTCTTTAAAATTAAAAAATAAATTAATAAACAAAAGTTTTCACATATGTATGGTAATTCATTATTGTAAATCCCATGGTTTACTAAATGTATTCATGATTCCAGATGTAGAATAAAGATTGTTTATTGAGATAGGACTTTCATTGAGATTTGGATCTCTGTCATTAACAAAAACTTTGTGATGTATCTCCCTTTTAAGAATGATCTTGTTGCACATGTCCTGCTTTACCTTGGTCTTAACCACCCAGTAGAAAAGTATGAGGACGAAATACAGGAAGTAAAGCCATGCTGTTATGTTGAACTGTGCGGGACTCAGCTCAATAATTTCTGACATTGTCAGTTAAACAGAAGACCCAATGCTATTATGGGCTACTAGATTCTTTTAGAATATTTTGCTGAGTTTACACACCTATAATATTCAATAACAGAGCTCAGAAAAAATGGGGTATACAGATGAATGTCCATTCTGTATCTGTGTATTCAAAGTGGTTAGGATAGACATATAGTTGCATTCTCTTAATGAATAGAATGATTTGTTCTAATGGTGTTTGTAAATAGGATCTCAAGTCCGCATCTTGTACAGCAACTAGCCACTAAGAAGAATGTATGCAGTGTATTATTTGTTGAATCTGTACTTCCAATTTGATTTGAAACTGTCTCATTGCTATCTGTTTATCAATAAAATTTTGAAAAAAAGAATGATCAATAAGGTGAAAATTTCTATTGTATTAAATAGATATGATTGATTAAAAATATTATTTCAAAATGTGAATTTAAATGTCAGAAAATGTCATCAGGATTGTCCTGATACAATATTACCTATGTTTTTTGTTTCTTAATTTCTATGTAAAATATGCAATCATTGTCTCTTAATATTTTATAGGGATTTAAATAATATAATTCCATGGTTATTAGGAAATAACAAACCCATTTCATGTAAAAAATAAATGATATTCTGTCAGACAGTAATGTTAAGCTTACTGTCTGTGTTACAGGGCAATGACATTAAGCTTCTCTTCTAGATGTTTAACAACTAAATTTTTGGAGATCAAAAATTAGAGTGATAGATGAGCTGAAAGGATAGCCAGTATTTTGGCCTTATCCCTACAAGTTCTATGAGGACTCAGGACATAAGTAAAGCTCTGCTGTGACATCCCGTAATTCAGATAAGTCTTTCATTTTTTGATCAAGTAGATTGTGGGAGCACAAAGAAAAGTGACTGATATGTAGTGTGCCTAAGGAGAGTCACCTGGAGAGAAAATATTCCTCAGAAAGCAACTTGGTCTGTGACTTGGTCATGATGTGACTCAACCAGATTGCTGACACTGACAAAAGATCTAAGAGGTGCTATACATGGTTCAAAGATAAAGCCTGAGAATATTCAAATGAC
>NW_004524966.1:441599-444369 GCF_000260255.1 Octodon degus | reverse complement strand
AGACATATAGTTGCATTGTCTTAATGACTGGAATGATTTGTTCTAATGGTGTTTGTAAATAGGATCACAAGTCCACATCTTGTACGGCAATTAACCACTAAGAAGAATATATGCAGTGTATTATTTGTTGAAACTGTCCTTTCGATTTGATTTGAAACTGTCTCATTGCTATATGTTTATCAATAAAACTGTAGAAAAAAAAAGAAATAAATCTGAATAAACAGAAGAAGGAAAGTTATATACAATAAAATCTGAAATCATAGTGTCAGTAGCTTTAAATAATAGGACAATATCTGGAAAATGGCTAAGTATTTGGAAATTACACAAAAGATTTCTGAACCACTCATAGCTCAAAGAAGAAATCAATAGGAAATCAGAAAAGTTTTTTCAGTTGAATAAAAATTCAAACACAAGGTTTTTCTCCAGCTGAAATTAGCATAGTCCATCTTTTCCCTTGATAAAAACAAAAAATTATAGAAAAAGTCAGCACACTTCTTCCTATAATTTTCCAAATAAACACATATTAACTTCTTTCTACTCTACTACTATCACTATGGCCTAAGATGT
Source organism: Octodon degus (assembly GCF_000260255.1). Classification (NCBI taxonomy): domain Eukaryota; kingdom Metazoa; phylum Chordata; class Mammalia; order Rodentia; family Octodontidae; genus Octodon; species Octodon degus. The sequence continues at coordinate 443,802 of NW_004524966.1, read as the reverse complement.
CATCAATTTTGTTTGCATCCTTTTAGTATCCTCATCTCTGTGTTTTCTGTATTTACCTAGCCCACACTACTCTACAGTCTATACTAGTGGTGGAAAATACATGGCATGCATGATATTGTGTTCTTCTTTCAAGATGAAAGGTGTTAATATATGAGATTTTTCCCTAAGCTAAAATCTATCTTTTCAGGTTTAATTACAGTTTGGCATTTTGGGTTATAATTTGGAACACTCATCTTTAAAAGGCTTGCCATCACTATTGTCAAGTAACATCTTTAAAATATTTTATAATATTTACATCTGATCATCTCTCATTTTGCTCAGAAATATCCAATAATTTAAGGGACCAAGGAAACCTTGAGCACCATTATTTATCTAGCTTATTTTTCAATTTTTTTTAAAATACATTCTTATCACTCTGAACTCCTTGTGGATCTTTTATTTCTCCAATATGTTATTATGAAAATGTTTGCTCTAAAAATTGTTTGCATAAATGAATGAAGAATTCTTTCTATTTAAAAATTAATTATGTCCATACCTCAGTTACTTTTCTCTCATTGCTGGAACAAAATACACAGCACTCAAAATTAAGGAAGGAAAGGTTTACTTAGCTCACATTTAGTGAATATTTCAGTCCATACTTAGCTGTGTCCAAGGCAGAGTGGCACAGGTACAAAGGGAAGCAGTTCATGCAGCTGAAAAACAGCAAAGCGCAAAGGTAGGAGCAGAAAGTGGGATGCAGAAGCTAGAAAACCTCTCTCACTCCATATAATGCTTTCAGGATACCTGCCCCAGGGAAGGTGTGGCACTCCTACCCATAATCCCAGTATTGGATCATGAATGAATCATACACTCTAGAAGCCATTCTCGTGACTGCATGAGGCTTTGGGGGTCCAACTATGCACAAATCATAACAGTCTATAAAGTCAGATTTGCAATTTTTCTACAATTTATCCAAAGGGTTCATTGAAAGAAAACTTTAGACAAATCAGAAGTTAGCGGAGAAAGAAAAAAATAAGCTTTGCAAATTGGACAGTCTCCAGAATGAGAACTGGTTTAGGAGACTCATTTTGCAATGTTTTCAGAAAACAATTTGTGAACAGAATAAAAGCAATTTGTAGAAAACAGAAGTGACGTACAGAGGTAGCTGCATTGGATCCAATTTGTCTTTTGCCTTTATTTTAATAAGAATTAGATAGTCATCCTCCTTTCTTTAGTTGAAGTTCACCTGCTGTGATCAGCTGGGACTCTCATTATTGTTGCAATTGCAAATTCCTAAGTTATATAGCCAGTTTACTTACCACAAAGTTAAGTTGTAACCTTTTGCACAAGAACTCAACTCAACATAGTGTTGCAGGTAGTCAAATTAGATAGAAATATTATAGGTGGTCAGACAGGTTCAGGCTGTGGAAGGAGGTAACAGAGACTACAGATGCCTTACAACTGTGGGAGAGACAAATGCTCCTGCTGTGAGCCAGAGACCAAACAAATGCTAACCTCCCTAAAGATTAGCATACTGGATTGATCATTACTCTGAGAAAGCCAGAAAGAATACTTATTTGGTGGCTACCAGATAGGTTCCTGTTTCACTTTCATGCCCCCTTGCTACATGTCTACACACAGTCACCATGCCCCCATTTGGTTCCAGACTTAATCAATTTTACCTGAGGAATAGTGCTTGTAATTTCATTGGTTGACCATAGTTTTGTCCCATGCCACACCCAACTAATTGAGCTCCCCCTTTCTTCACCTTAGCCCCACGTGGCTTTACACCAAAAAAGTCCTTGAAAGAGCCAACTTCTGGGAGAACAACCCACTCAGGTCCCTCTCTTGTCCCTTTCTCTGACAGGAGCTTTATTTCCCTCAATAAATATATTTGGCTCATAACCCCCATTTGTTCCTAAAATTCATTCTTCTGTGTTAGAGAAAATGAACTCGTCCAGGTCAGGTCAGGAGATCATTTTCCCCTATGTCATTTGGAGGTTCCTAGAATCATTTGGAGGTCACCCACAGGAGATCAGTTTTTCTCCTTGTATCAATAGGACCTCTTGAGCCAATTCAGCTCTATTTAAGAGTTTTTCCTTGTAATCTAGAATACATTAATACCAGTTAAGAAATGTGTTTCTTAAAATTCAAAAGAAAATACTTATTATATTCTGCTCTGGATCATCTAATCAGGGTAACATTTTTATTTTTATTTTTATTT
>NW_004524966.1:389279-429487 GCF_000260255.1 Octodon degus | reverse complement strand
TACAAAATGGTCCATTTATATCCCCTTTTTTGTTTAGTTTTTGTCACAGATGGGTATTCTATTGCCATTCATATATTGTAGGTGCATGTATTCAGCAGAGTAATCCAATATAGTCCAGTAGTCTATAATAGTAGTGGATTATCCGCAGGACTGGCAGTGTCATAAGTTGTTGAGTTGAGCCTTTTATAGCTCAGCATATTAATCTGGCTTTATTTTTTATACCTCAATTTTATACTTTTCTACTGGATGATTAAAACCAAGAAAAAGCAAGACCTGTATAACAAAAAATATAAATTTTGTATCTGACAAGTCAGTCAAATCCCCTCAGGACTTACCCTGAGACCTTGTACAGCAGTTTGTGGTTCTTTTGTCAGAGTTAGTCATGTGAATGAGTCACGGCCATTGGGAAAGCACTTTCTTGACCTACCAGTTTCGGTGCCAGCAACACACACAGAGAATGATGAGGTCTTGGAGTGCCATAGCTATGACCATTTTTAGACCCAAGTGCACATGCCTGTAGTTGCAGGCACATGCCAACTGCCAAGGCTGGACAAGGTACACAGATGTGCAGAGAGCTGAGAATTTTCAAATGGGTCTATCTAATGCCAGAGCACAGGACTCTCTCTGATCCTAGTTTGTGCCCCTCCCCATGGCAGCACTGCTTTGAGCTAGCTACTAAGAATTTAAAATAAATTTTCCTTTTTAAAAAAAAATCTAATTGAGCAAAGTTAGAAGGTTAAAGCTCTATTTGTGACCTTTAGTTCACCTTCATTGTTCCACTCAGGTTTGGACTTTAATTTTAAAGGAGCAAACTGAATCAAGTACTTTATGGTTGTAAAACACTTTCTAACCAGTATCCAAAAAAGAAAATTAAATATAGAAATTAAGCATACTAAAATCCCTTCCACATGTATACATACCTCTGATTTTTGAGACTCTATTTGTCCAATATTTACCTACCAGTTATTCTATCTAACTTTCTCCTTTGGCTTCTCTTCAAGCTCATTTATTTCTCTGGCCCTAGTATACTCATTTTGGCCCTAAAGAGTCTCCATCCTTATACTTTACATCTAGTGTTCCAGCATTTCCTAAGGCCTGGGCTGAATCCTGGTATTAGCCAACTCACTTCCCTTTCCTGTTGTGCACTCTTTGGGCATATTCCCATTCTCCACTTATTTCTAACTTAGTGTCCCCACTGTGGGTGTCAAATGTAGAGGACTCATTGGTGTCTCATTTTATCTGGAAAAGATAGACTAAAAAGCAAGAGCTGGGTCAGGTGTTAGCCTGTTTGTCTGACTGCCAGAGAACCCAAAGAACAACAATAGGGGTATTTATTTATACCTTTGTAAGGTTATCATGAAACAGAAGGTTGTCTAGTGACTAATAGCCAAATTGCCCAGAAAAGATGGATTTTTAAAGACTGATTTATCTTGATGGCCTTAGGCACTGTGGCCTTGGCCTGCCCTCAAACATAGGACCAATTTCCATTTTCATCAGCTTCCAACAAAACACAAATGCAGAGAAAGAAGCATAGTAAGGAAAAAGGTGTCTGGGAAAATGAGAACTATTAATTTTGAGAGATTTTCTTTCTTACCCCCCCACTGTGTTCTATTTCTTGAAATTATTGCACACACCAAAATATGTGCATCTATTTCTTTATGTAAATTTATCATCAATAAAATGTTCACTCCATAAAAGTAAACAGTGAGCTTCAATATACTTGGTAAAATACCTTGCAAGAGAATACACATTATTCATTTGTTTAAGAGATTTAAATTGCATAAGAAAGCATGGTAGTAAGTTACCTGTAAAACAAAAATGGCTAAAATCAATCTCTTTCTCTAATATTAATAGAAAACACTAGACAGGGTAAGCAAGCAATAATCATTAAAAAATTAAAGGCATCAGTAATCCCATTGTTCAACTATATTTTCTGTTTATCATTTCCTATTACTTTATTCCTCCATCCATTGCTATAGGATTATGAGGGAGAAAGATCATACATTAGTTTCCAGCTAGAATCGTATTCTGAACAACTCTCCTGAATACAAGCCTAAATTAACATTCATACTTCAAGATAAGACATTAATTTTTGCAATAAATTTTATAAATTAAATTAAAATGTAAGTAAATTATTAGGGTAATTTAAGTACTTTTTAATTTTTTAAATTGTTATAAATGATGCCATGTCTGTACATAATAGGGTATATAATACTTATTTCTCTATTTGATAGAGAACATTGATCTAAAATATTCTATCACAGGGTGCTAGCTTTGTTTAATGAGAATTATCGTAGGAGACGATTTTACAAGGACATTGCCTTTAAATACACATTTCAGAGAATGTCTGAAATGATATTATGTCTCATTAAATTTTTAAAAACCTATGTCTTCCAAACTCATGTCTATATTCGCTTTGATATAAATACTTTTTATAAATCTTTATATTCTTTTTTATGTATTTCATACAAAGTCTCCCTATACAGCTCAGACTTGTAGTGATCCTCTTGTTTTCAGCTTCCCAGCACTGGGATTACAGGCATACGCCACCACACCTGGACTCTAACTGCTTGAGTGCACCCAGAGGTGAGGCCACATGGCATTCAGTACCAGAGATTGAACCCTGATTTCTGTGCTTGCCTAATCAGGTGCTTTGTCTGCTGAGCTATCTTGCTGGACCCTGGTCTATACATTCTAACTCACTATTATTTAAACATTTTTTGTGAGATGTATATGTGCACCATTGGACAAACAGGTAACAAATATGTGCTTGTATTTTAGTGGAAAGAACTATTGAAATATGCAAGTAGACAGAAATATAAATGAATAGATTTACATTTGCAATGAGTTATAACAAAAACATGAAGTGGTTGGATGACTGTTTCTGCAGATGGTCAGGGGAGGGTTCTTCATGCCTTGACATTTAAAGTGAGGCATAATATATGTTGCATGCAGGGGGAAGAACATTATTGAATAAGAAAACAGCTTGCACAATGGTCCTGAGACTATAGTCTTTTGAAGAAATGAAAAAAAATTTTCAATAGATTATAATCAGCAAAGAAAGCAGAAATAATGAACTAGGAGGGAAAAAGATACAACTTTATGGGCATTGCTAAGTGATTTTTCTTTCTTTTTTTATTGGTTGTATTATGTAGCTATCAAAATTATAGTAATCTATACTTGTAATTTGGATGAAGAATGTTTAACATCATCTCTTATTTATTATGAGACAGATAACTGTTATTTACTGACCTAGCGTAGTTCTAATTAATTATTTAGGATTTGTCACCAAAGCAATAATTAGAGGTACATTATTGAAAAATAATGATTCAATCAGATTTATGCTTATACTTTAATCATACATCTCAGTTTTGAGAGGTTTTTTTCCAGTCAAGGCATATATCTTCACTATATTATTATCTTAAATTCATCTTTATCTTTAATCACAAAATTTATTATTTTTGTGGAATCTGTTCCTTTGCAACCTGGTATGAGGGATCATGACTTGGAGTTCAGCCAAGGTCTGAATTGGTCCTATCACAGGGTAATAGCTTTAATTAATGAGAATTAATCATAGGAGATGATATTACAAAGACAATGCCTTCTGTACCAGAAAAATATATATTGATAACTATTTAAAAATTAAAAAGGCAATCTTTGGAAATGCAAAGTAACCAATTCTTTCTTAAAATTATGATTTATGCCATACATAAGAATTATATGACGCAAAACAAGGCACTCATCTATTATCAGCTATTTGTATTAATATACTTTTATTATTTTAGTATATTAAAACATGCACAGTACATAATGTTTATATTCCTTGTGGGAAATTATAGCATACACATAGCATATTTTAACTGTTTTTTTTATCCCTTTTCCCTTTCTTCCCTTCACTCTCCACCAATCTCTGGGTCCCTGTCTTTCTTGAAAATTTTGTGATGTTTCAGGTATACAATGTTTGCACTAATTGTGTGGAGTTGTATATGCACATAAGTATTCCAGTTCCTGTTTTGTTTATCCCTTACCCTTTCCATCCCTCCCCTTCTTTCCATTTCTTGATTGTTGTCTCCTTTGACATTGATATATCTTCCTATGTCCTATTATCTATTTTATGTTTTGATCTTTGACTTTGTTTGTCATATCAGAGAAACGTGACATTTAAGCTTATCTGATTTATTTTATTTAACATTAGTATATATGCCTTAGTTTCTCTTTTTCTGTACAGAAGCTGACTTTGAATTTTGCCTATCTTATCTCCAAAAAGTTTAAGTTTTTCTACTTCAACTTTTAACTCATTGATCCATTTGAGTTTAATTTAGGTGTATTTTTTTCCCCTGTATTTCAGGGAAGGATCTACAGGGTGCACAGGGTCTCACTGCTAGATCGGATTCGTACTGATTCTCCTGATTATAGCCTCCCAAGTGCTGGGATTGCAGGTGTGTGCCACCTGCCCAGTCTCAATTGTCATCTCAGTGTGCCCAACAGTACAGGACCAGGGATGAAACACCCGGTCCCTGCACCTGCTTGCAGGTGAGATATTTGGCCAGTCCTCCAGTTTAGTTTAGTTTAGTTTAGTTTAGTTTAGTTTAGTTTAGTTTAGTTTAGTTTAGTTTAGTTTAGTTTAGTTTAGTTCAGTTCAGGTCAGTTCAGGTCAGTTCAGTTCAGTACAAAGTGAGTTATACAGGTTTATATTAAATGTACTGTATGTGAACAACACTATTAAAGATGCTCTTTCCTCCATTGTGTGATTGTGCCCCCTTAAATGGTTGGTTGAATGCACTAAGAATTGTTTCTATACCTTTTGTTCAGTATCTTTCAGTCTGTTTTTTTTCTATCAATACAATACTGTTTTTATCACAATAGCTTTGTAATACAACCTTAAGTCTTGGGTTTTAATGTCTATATCTTATTTTTTGGTACTGCTTTTGCTATTTTTTTATTCCCTATGAACTTTATGATTGTTCTCTACAATTCTGTGAAGAATGATCTTGGAAATTTAATTGTGTTGTATTTGTACATCAATTTTGGAAGTATGGTCATTTTGATTGTGTTGGGTCTGCATATCAAGGAAGAAGGGTTATCTTCTGATTTTCTAATGTTTTCTTTAATTTCCTTTTTTTTAGACTACTGTAGATTTCAATATACAAGTCTTTAAATATCTCACTTAGATTAAGTTCCAAGTTTTTATTATTTTTTGGTGCTATTGTGAATGGTATTTCCATTCTCAGTATGCTCATCATTAGTGTGAAAGAATGATATGGATTTTTGTGTGTTGATTTTTATCATGTTACATGACTGATTTGATAATTTTCAAACTGTTTTGGTGGATTTTGGGGAATAATCTATATGAAGGATTATGTCATATGCAAATAATGACAATTTAACTTCTTCATTTCCAATATATATTCCTTTTGATTTGTTTTTTCTTGCTTTTTGCTAATGTTTTGAATAATGTGTTGAAAAAGAGTGGAGAAATCCTTGTCTTGTTTCTGATTTTATAAGAAAAGCTTTCAGCTTTTTACCTATTTAATATAATGTTGGCAGTAAGTCCGTCATAAATGATATTTTATCACATTGGGATAAGGTCTTCCTATACCTATGTATACAGTTTTTTTTTATCATGAAAGGATATTGGATTTCATTGAGGATTTTTCTATATATGTTGAACATTATTTTTGTTCTTCCTTCTATTTAGATTATGTTTATCACTAATTGATTTATGTACGTTGAACTACCCTTATATCCCTCATGGCTTACAATCTTTACAATGCTTCATTGTATGCTGTTTTTTAATATCTTATTGAGAATTTGTGTGTTTCTATTAATTAAAATGATTGATCTATAGTTCTCTTTCTTTGGTTATTTTTCTGGCTTTGGACTCAGGATATCAGTATCTTCAAGGAATGACAATGGGAGTACTTCTTACCTTTGAATTTTATTGAAAAGCTTCAGGAGTATTGGTGTTAGAGATTCCTTGAGGTTTTTGTAGCATACAACAATGAATTCATGCAGAAATGGGCTTTTCCTTGTTTGTAGTTTATGCATTACTTTTTTATATAAAAGACTATATTGGAGTATTTAGAGTTTATAAATCATGGTTTGATTTTGGTAACTCATGTATCTGGGTGTGTATACATTTCCTCTGAATTCTCTAATTTATTAACATACAAGTTTGCAAAGTATCGTATATCACATATATTATATATTACCTGTGTCTTTTGTAATTTCACCTTCTTCATTGCTGATTGCATTGACTTTGGAATTTTTTCTCCTTTTCTTTGGTTAGGTTTTCTAGGGTTATATCTATTTTGTCTAATATCTTAAAGAACCATCTAATACATTCTTAAAGATTTTGCATTTCTTTGTCTCAACTTTGTTGACTTCTGTTCTGACCTTTACAATTTTCTTCCTTGTACTAGCTTTGAGTGTGTGTTGTTCTTGTTTTTTTCTAGGACCTTAAGATGCATTGTTATTTGGCTCATTCTCTTTTGGGGATATACACATTCACAGCTATAAGTATCTCTTTTAGAACTGTGTTCATTGTGCCTTATAAATTCTGGCATGTTGTACTGGTATTATAATTTAGTTCCCAAAACTGTCATATTTCTTCCCTGCATTCTTTTGTAACTCATTATTTAATTAAGAGTGTATTGTTTGTTTCTATGCATTTGTATAATATCTGTGTTTTCTTTTGCACTGACTTCTAATTTACTTGCAGTTTAGTACAGTAGTATTCAAGGTACAATTTTCATCCTTTACTTTTAAATAAAAGTGCTTAATTTGTGGCTACAATGTAATATATTTTTGAGGAGGTTCTATATGCTGCTGAAAAGAATATATGTTCTATTGTTATTGGATAGAACACTCTGTATATATTTATTAACTCCATTTATTTGAAGGTTTTATTCAAGTAATATTTTTGTTGATTTTTCTATATAGTAATCTATTGGTGATAGTGAGGTATTTAAGTATCTCTCTATAATTGTGTTTATGAATATGTGATACTTGTGTGCACTGCTATCTGTTTTGTGAAGTTCATTATACTGTTGTTTGATCCATATACATTAACATTTTTTGTATCTTCCTATTGGATTGCTCCCTTTACTAATATGAGTAAATTTTTCTTCTTTTTATCAGTTTCAGCTTGAAGTCCACTTTCTCTAAATATAAAACAGCTACTCTAGTTTTAGTTCAAGTTCTTGTTGCATAAAATATTGTTTTTTACCTTTGATATTTAGATGATGTGTTTTTTTGAGGGCTGAGTTAAATATGTTTCTTGTATAAATTACCCTGTTCAATTTTGTTTTTTATTCTGTGTCTTGTTTAATACAGCATACTGCAATGTAGCTGAGGATGGCCTAGAATTAACTATGATCACCTTGCCTCAGTGTCCTAAGTGCTGAAATTATAGCCATATGTCTCCATATCTGGATGTCTGTGTCTTTCAACTGGGGAATTGAGATAATTTACATTGAGAATTGTTATTGATAGGTTTACCCTTATCCCTACTATTACCTTATTTTTTTTTCTCATTATTGTTAATAGTTGCATCTTTCTTTTCTACTTAACTGGTTACCTTACCTGGTATATTCTTTCTGTTAAACATTTGTCACTGTTAACATTATTATCTATTTACATGGTATCCTTAGGAACTTGCTGGAGTGCCATTTTTGTGCTTATAAATTTCTTTAGGTGTTTGTTGTTATGAAAATATCTTATTTCTTTACCAATTTTAAGAAAGAGTTTTGCAGGCTATGTCAGACTGGGTTGGAAATTGTTTTCCATTGAGGGCTTGAAACACTTGACTCCGAGCTCTGCTAGTGTTCAAGCTTTGTGTTGAGAAAGTCTGTTGTAACTCTAATAGACTTTCCTTTATAGGTGATTTTTTGCTTTTTCCCAAAGATTTTTAAGATTTTGTCCTTGTGAAGGACTTCTGGGACTTTGACTATGGTCTATCCTGTAGATATTCTTTCTTATTGTTAATATTTACGGTTGCATATACCTTTTTTATCTGCATGTTAAATTCTTTTACCATATTTGGAAAATTTTAAGCTCTTATGTCAGTAAATATGTTTTATGCCATTTTTATTATCTTCTGATGTTTTATTAGATACCCGTAATCTTAGATTACTCGTCTTTGTACCATCTAGAAGCTGTTTGAAACTATCTTTTATATTGACTTGTTTTTCATCAATTAGTCACCGATACCTGCACTGTCTTCTAATTCAATGAATGACTTCACACTGGTCACTTCTGCCACCCATATTTTCAATAGAATGTTTAATCTTTTCAATTGATATTTAAATTCCTTTTATTCACTCTAATCCTTTTTTGTGCCCATCAGGTATGCTTCCCTTCATTTTGTTTAGCTCTTCAGCTCTTCTATTGATGCATTATTTAGGCTTACTGAAGATTTTGTTTAATTGGATAACTATATTGCTACTTATATCTTCTGTGATCTTGGTAATTTTCTCACTCATCAGTTTTTGATGCTCCATGAATCAGTTTTAGAAGATTTAGGTGTTTTGGGAAGTATTTTGTATGTTTGTCTTCTCATATTTCTATTTCTGTTTGTTTGTTTTGTGTTGAAGCTTGTGGGTTTCTTTTAGTGGAAATCTTTGTTTCTATTCTGTAGACCTCTTAGTTAATATCTACTTTTCAGCGGCGCTTCCAGACCATGGCTTATTCCTGGGTTTGACTCAGTCTCAAGATCCAACTACCATTGTTTCTGAAACAGAAGTTTGCAATGTGTTTGACCCAGTTCTTTTAGAATGAACCACAATATTATCAGTGACTGCTTGGCCATCTAAATATTTCATCTCAAAAAAAAAGCTCAATTAATAACAACTGATATGACACAATGGCTATAGTAATCAAATGCATATCAATTACTGCATTAAAAACAAATTGAATATTTACAAAATCTAAGGACCAATAAAATGTAGTATGTTCCTGATTTACAAATATTTAAGTAGCAAATAAATTGTAGAAGTGGCCCAGCCAAATATCTCAGTGATTAAAGTGCTTGTTGTCTAAAGTGCAAGGACCCGAGTTCAATCCCCAGTGCCCTATGTCATGCCATCCCTGCACCAAGCCAGCCACTGAAACCGGGCATGGTGGCACATGCCTGTGAACTCAGGACTGGGGAGGCTGAAGCAGGAAAATCACTACAAGTCTGAGCTGTGTAGTGAGATCTTGAACCAAATATATGAAATACAATTTAGTTCCAGGGTCGGAGAGATAGGTCAGTAGAATAAGTGCCTGCCTTACTATAGCTATCTCGCCGGCCCCATTAAATTGTATTTCTTGTATTCAAACAGCGTCAATGTTTCAATAATTGCTTTAATGTCAATACAATCTCAGGGATTAATAAGTATTAATACATAGAGTTTATAATGATTAAAACTGTGATACAGTGGTACTTTTGTTCACAATCTTAATTTGTTCTAACACTTTGGAGAAATGGCCATGTTCGTGGTTGTATGGGGTAGATGGCGGTGGTTCTGTTTGCCACTAAAAAAGAGTTTGCAAATAAAACCAAAATTCTACAAATGTTTCTATTTGCAAAACAAGTTGTTTGCAAACAAAAGTGCTCTTGTACTAAGGTACTGCCACCGCATTTGTGGGACATCTGCAGCCCAGAAGTCCTTGCTCTGCTTCTAACCTCCTCTCCTGTGACTTCGTACAACTTGTTCTCAACTACTATATCTTGTTTTTGTGATGGTGCTACAAATTTGTAAAAGGAATCATAATTATCATGTCAAGAGTAGATAAAATGATTCAACGAAGTTCATACACCTGTTAACTGCTAATGCACGGCACTCTTACTGCAGTTGTGAGATGAGCAGGTATGGATCACAGCAGTGGCTTGAGACTGCTGCCGCCACCAGGCTATGAGAGGGCTTGGTATTTACCTCTGACTCTGCTTTTCCCTTGGTCTAACTTAAATTTTAGCAAAATAGTTCCTAAACATTTTTTAAAAACATAGAATTTCATTAAGCCAAAAAGGACCAGATGGGGCTGGCAAGATAGCTTAGTGGTCTAAAGTGCCTGCTTAGGCAATCTTAGGCAGGTGCAGAGGATTGCAGTTCGATCCCCGGCACCACATCCAATGCCAGCCCCGCCTTCGGGACAAGCTGAGCCAACCAAAAAAATAGGACCGGAGAAAGCTGGGCAAAACAACAGAGGCTGAGTGGAGCCTGCACATTGAAGAGCTGATGGCTTGGTGAGGGCTAAAGAGTCGCCCCGGCTCAATGCTCTGCTAGAAGAGCATCATGAGATTTTGGCTGTGCATGTTTCTAGATCAGCTTTGGACTCTGAAACATTGAAAGGAACAAAAAGGAGCTTGGAATGTGCTTTATCATGGGTTATAAATTAAATCTACTTTGATGAGCTTCAAGAGGAAAAAAAAAAAAGTGCCTGCTTAGGCAGATGCAAAGGTTGGAGGTTTGATCCCTGGCCTGCTGTGCCCCCCACACCCGGGGTGCACTGAGAGGGTGATTTAAACTGGAAGTGGTGGTGTGTGCCTGTAATCCCAGCTCTTTGAGAGGCTGAATGCCGGCAGATCACTACTAGTCTGATGTAGAGTGAGACCCTGTCAACCCTGTAGAACTTTACTAAAATACAAAACAAACAAAAACAAACAAAAAACAAAAATTGTATAAGTGACTGTAGCTGCTGGAATATAAAGTAACAGTGCAGAAAGGCCCGAAGAGGCTACTGTGATCTAGGTGAACAGCACGTTGGGAAGGCGCAGAGACTGTTCCCTCCTTTCTCTACTGCTGGGATCCAAATTGCACTGTTTTACAGACATTATCAAGGTTGTACCACTGTGTGTACAACTTGCTGCATTTTTTGTACTTATGACCACACCCAGCTTACAAATGTTCTCCCACAGTGGCACTTGTTCATAACAGAACTGCAAATTCTTACATCTAGAAAAACTAAAACTAACCACCAAAATAGGGATTACTACTTTATGACAATACTTCTCAAAATTTATGGTGGGTTTCTGTTTAAGTATTCAATTCTCTGTTAAACACTATTTCATGCTTAAAAATATTGCACTAGCTCTTTTCCCTATCAATCTTCAAATGCTCAAATTAATGTTTCATTCTCTGTTTGCAGCAACTGAGGTTCAGAGATATTGCATCACTTTCCTTGGTAAGAGTAAACTATCAATGTTCAAGTCCCATCTGTTTTCTTATGCCAAGATCATAGTCTTCATGTTATACTGTATTTCTTTCATTTCCTTTGAAAGAATTTCTTATGCAATCATAGCTCCTATTCAGGAATTATATCAACTCATATAACAACATTTTTACATAAAACAGAACCTCAGATACCTCAGGCAGCCTGTTACCAAGCAGAACATGGCACAGGATAAACTACAATATTCATCCTCTCTCACAGACAGAGATTCTACATCCCTGAAAAGTACTGATACTTCCTTGTACTTTCAATGTGGTGAAAAGTATATTATGCTAAATATAACCTAAATTAAAATATGTATTTAGAAAAAGATGTTAAATTAAAAAAGGGGCAGGGGAAATAGCTCAGTGGAATAAGCGCTTCCCTGGCAAGTGCAAGGGCCTGAGTTCAATAACCGGTTCTGAAAAAAAAAAGATGTTAAAATATGTACTTAATATTTGAAAATCAGTCAACAAGTAAAAGTACAACAAAGCTAAAATCTTTACTTTTTCCAGTGAGTTTATTTTGAATGTATACTCTTATTTCTAGAGATAGTTCAGAATAAAGCCTTCTATTATATGCTGACAAATTCTGTATACCCTTTTAAATCATGGGCCTGTTATGTGCCTCATAATGTGCCTGACCCCTCTGCAATTTTCCAACTTCTGTTAGCCATTAAAACTAAATAAAGTAAAATGCCACTTTACATGTCAATTTACAATACCTCCTTATTAATTTAAAAATGTTAGATATGGAAAATAATATACTTTTAAATAGTAAAACCTTTTCTGAACTCACAAATTAGAGAAGTACAGCCATAGGTCTTTCGCAAATATTACCAGACAAAAACATTAAGTGTGCTTATTTATTATTTTTCACAGCCGTTTCTTAAACATGAGACATTCTGTTACTGTGGGGTGCATACTTGGGTTAGAATGCCATTTTAAAATGAAATCTAGCAATGTGACTTCTGGGGTGAGGTAAGAAGTATAACAGAATTTCCATTTGTCTTTATCTTTGTTCAATATCTATCTTTAGAATCCAGGTGTCATGTAGTGTAAATGTCCTGTAAAGTTCAACAATTTTAAGATCATAAATGAGGCTAAAAATAAAGTGTCTCTCAGTAAGGAGGCCCACCCGCTGGTTTGTGGCTAACCATGTCCCTAAGACAAAGAGGACATAAGAAAACCTTGGATGGGGGTCCCGTTACTTGGAAAGCAACTAAAACCACTGAGTTAGCCAAGAAGTTGCCCTTGGCCCTCCCCTTGTTTAAATTCTTGCAAGAGACATACATTCCCAAACCCATGACCTAACAATTTAAAGCCATACAACAGGATGTCCCAGGTCACAGTGCCCCGATTTCTTAAAAGTGTTCTGGAACATGACAACCACAAGGTTAGACCCCCCAGCTACCCCCAGACTTACTCCATCTGGTCATCCGGTATTGTAATCCACCAATTATTGTAAAGGTCAACCTACACTAAGCAATGCGATTTGCTTCTGTAACTTGCTTGCTCCCTCCCCATTTTGTAGTTTTTGCCTTTAAAAACTATGCCTGCCACACTGAAGGCGCACTCTGCTCGTGCGTGTGCAGACCGCCCTACATATACGTAGATAATAAAGTTTTCCCTTTGTGATTTGCATGAGAGACCGACTCTTGGGGTATTCCTTCATGGTGACTTGACCCTTACAGTCCTACTCATATAAGAAAAATGTTCATAGATGTTTGATTAAGAGTATGCAGCTAATTGCAGCTCATAGCAAGGATTAACATCAGATATGAGATAGATCTGATAAGATGCCTTCAGCCCAGATTCTGCAACTACATGAAATTTCACGTAAGACAAACACCTAACTCATCCAGAATGAGAGATTGGAATCATAAATAACTTTGACCTTATCATGAACTTTGTCAAAAGTTTTTTCTGCGTTTTTTGAGATGATCATGTGGTTTTTGTCTTTAGCTCTGTTGACGTACTGTGTTACATTTATGGATTTGCATATGTTGAACCATCCCTGCATTCCTGGGATTAATCCCACTTAGTCATGATGCATAATCTTTTTAATGATTTGCTGCTTTCTATTTGTTAGTATTTTATTGAGGATTTTTGCATCTGTGTTCATTAGAGGGATGAACCTATAGTTGTCTTTTCTATTTGGATCTTTGTCTAGTTTTGCTACCAGAATAATGCTTGCCTCCAGGAATGAGTTTGGGAGAATTACTATCCTTTCAATTTCACTAAAAAATTTGAGAATAATTTATCTTTGGTGGTCTCTAAATTTCTTGTATAATTCAGTTGTGAATCCATGAGGACCTGGCTGCTTCACTGTTGGTAGTTTTATTATTATTGTTATTATTATTATTATCATTATTATTACTATTATCAGTATTTTATTATATTTTCAATTTCTTTGACTTGTTTTGGATTATTTAGAACTTTTTTATCTTCTGGATTCAGCTTTGTTAATTCACATGTACCTAGGAATCTGTTCAATTCTTCTTTTTTCTATTTCGAGAGAGTGAAAAGTTTGGAAATAGGTATAATGATCTTCCTAATTTCTGTAGGGTGTGTGGTCACTTCACCCTTTTCATTTCTTATTGTCTGAAGTTGAATGTTTTCTTTCCCGTTTTTCATAAGGTTGATGAGGGGCTTACAGATTTTATTATTCTTTCAAGTGACCAACTCTTTGATTCATTAATTGTTTTATTGTTTGCTTTGTCTGCATTGTATTTATTTCTCCTCTAATCTTTATAATTTCCTGCCTTTGGCTTTGGGATCTCTTCTTTTTCAAGGAGCTTGGAAGTCCAGCATAAGGTTGTTTACCTGGACTTGTTTGGTTTTCCTTATGTGAAAATTTCTCACTATAAATCCCCTGTGAAGATAGGTGTCATTACATTCTACAGTTTCTTTATGTTGTATTGCTCAATTTAAATACTGTTTAATTTTTTCTTTAATTTCATTCTGTGACCAGTTGATTGTTCAGGAGGATATTATTTGTTTTCATGTATTAATAGAGTTTTTGCTGTTTGGTTATGTAATTGTTTCCAGTTTTATTGCGCTATAGTCAGATAATATGAATGGGATAATTTGGATTCCTTTGAAATTACTTATGCATGTTCTGTGCTAACATATGATCTATTTCGAAGAATGTCCCTGTGTAGCTGAGAAAGATGCATATTCAGTGTCAGGTAGGATACTGTAAAGTTCTAGTAAGTCCATTTCTTCACAGCATTGGTATAGTTCTGTTATTCTTTTCCTTTTTTATTTTATTTTTATTATTTTTTGTACAGTTTATCAATCTTGTGTCACTATGGTGTTAAAGTATCCTAGTACAATTGTTTTATTGCTCATTAAAGTTTCCATGTCTGTTAAAATTTATCTTATATAGTTGGGTGCTACTACATTGGGCACATATATATTCATATTTGTTATCATTCTCTCTTGCAGTTTCCCCTAACTAGTATATAGTGACCTTCTTTATCTGTTTTAGCCATGCTTGGTTTGAAGTTTATATTTTCAGTAACCAGAATAGCTACCTCTAATTTTTTCTGGGTTCCTTTAGCATAAAGTATTGTTTTCTATCCTTTGACATTTAGTCCATTAATTTCTTTTTGAGTTTAGTGTGCATACCTGTATGTAGCATATTGTTGCATTTTCTTTCTTTTTCTTTTTCTGTGTATTTCATACACAGAAAAAGGGTCTATATACAGGGTCTCACTATGCAGCTAGGACTCATAGTGATCCTCTTGTTTTTGGCCTCCACAGCACTGGTATTATAGGTTTGTACCACCATGCCCAGCCTCATTGACTCAATGAGGCTGGGCATGATGGTATAACTCTGAATATAGTTCAACACTGAATATGCATTTTTCTCATTTACACAAGGACATTCTCTGAAATAGATCATATATTAGCACACAGAACACGCATAAGTAATTTCAAAGGAATCCAAATTATCCCAAGCATATTATCTGACCATTGTGCAATAAAATTGGAAATAATTACATAACCAAACAGCAAAAACTTTTTAATGTATGGAAACAAATAATACCCTCCTGAACAATCAATGGGTCACAGATGAAATTAATGCCTGGGGATGGGGCCACTGTGGCATGTTGTGCCGGGGATCAAACCCTGTTCCCTGCACTGGCCTAAGCAGGCACTTGGTCTGCTGAGCTATCTTACTGGCCTGGATTTTGTTTCTTGATCTATTCTGCCTCTGTGCTTCTTTTCATTAGTGACTTGAGGCCATTTACATTGATGTTTGTAGCTGCTATGTATTGGTGTATCTTGGTCATGTTATTTTCTACTATGGGATCCCTATATTTTCCCTTTGCTTAACTACTTTCTCTGCTTGGTGATTCTCTTTTGTTACTCTTGAAGTTGTGGTCTTCTTTGTCTCTTTTGAAAGTATTTATTAACACTCTTTGTATGGTTGGTTTGGTTGTCCTGAATTTCTTCAGTTTTTCTTTTTCATGGAAATATCTATTCTCATCATTAAATTTGATAGATAGCTTTGTTGAGTATATCAACTTGAGTTGAAATTTGTTTCCTTTAGTAACCTGAAATATCTCATTTCAAACTCTTCTTGTTTTGATGGTTTGTGTTAAGAAATATGCCATGATTCTGATGGCTTTCCATTATAGTTGATCTATTTCTTCTCTCTAATAGCTTTGAATATTCTATATTTTTTGCTCAGTTTCTGGGATCTTGATTATTTTTTGTCTACATGAAGATTTATTTTGATTGCTGAGTTGAATTTTATATTTCTTACTTATATGTCAGATTATTTTCCCATTTATGGGAAATTTTCTAATACTACTTCTACAAATAATTTTTATGCCTTTTGTGTTAATTTCAGTTATTTCGTTTATACCTATTAGCCTTATTTATTTTTTACATCTTCTTGAAGTTGTTATATTGTTCTTTCTGGCTTCCTCATTATTTTTGAAAGATCTTTCCATTTGTCTTGACTAGTTTCAATGCTATCTTCAAGACCTGAAATTCTATCATCTGTTTTGTTCTAGTGGTTTTTGCTAACTTTAAATGTAATTCTCAATGTCCTGGATATATGTTTGAATCTTTTTCATGTGTTGTAGTTCTTTCATGTATCATTCATTCAATGTTTCCGTAACTTTTTATTCCCTTCTACTTTTTAATCTATATTTTCTTTACATGTATTGAGAAATTCTTTCATGATTATTATTATTTCCTTTTTACCTGAGAGATTATTTTTGAACTGATTTCCTCCATAGCCTAATGGAGTTGTTTCTTTACTTCCATTGCTATCAACTCAGAAATTTCAGGTGTGTGTGATTTCCAAGTTATTCTATGCTTTTGTCTCCTGGACTTGTTTTGGGATGGCTAGAGTTCTGAAATTGACTTTTGTTCCTTCCTTTTGTCATTTTTTGAAGTTCCCAATGTTCTCCCTGACTGCAGCAATGGTAGGGGTACATGGTGTGGGTCACCCATGCTTTAAGGAGTGGGAGGGCAGTGTAGGATCCCAAAGTTCATGCTGTGTGGGATTCAATGTAGTTTCCACCTCACTGGGGATGGGGGGTAAGCCACAGTTCAAAAAGGATCTGATGATCACGAGTGCAAGCCGAAGTCATTAAGACTGTCTCAATATTAGTTCCACACAGAGTAGCATACCCCAAAGGTCCCTTAGGTCCTTTTGGTAATCTTCCAACCACCTGGGTTCAGGTCAATGAGGCAGTCTCCTAGTTCTCCCAAGTAGACTTCAGGGTGAGGACAAGTGCCTGGGGCTCAGCCTATGTGGTGTTTCTATTATCTTAAAAAACTGTACAAGGATTTGAGAAGATATAATAATTTTCACATTCTTATCTAACATTCAGGCAATAAAATTTTACCATGTAATCTTATGGTATATTAGACCAATCCTCATTTATTTGTCACTGACTTTATTATCATGGGTTTCACTTTCAGTTTCTGAGATCTGCTAGAAAGTAGATCAAGTGACAATATGACATGGCATGCTTACATACTCTTAGTATATGTCTTTGCATAGACAAACTGTTTGATAGTGCTTTCTCCTCCACCATGTGTTGAGTATCATTGAAGAGTGCCCTCTTATTCTATTTTCTGGGACAGAATTTGAAGTAGATTACTAAGCATGTTGCAACTTCCTCTTCAGGAAGTATTTATGTCCTTTCCACTTTCAGGAATTAAAATACATTTCTGTACCTTGAGGACTTATGTAGGTCACATGACTGTCATCAATTACATTTTCAAATTTTCCTGAGATTTTAACAATTAATTATGATCAAGCAAAAATTATAATATTTATTCCAAAATATATCTCTCTTCTACATTCAGAAGGACTTTTATATAATTTTTAAAATAAGAATTTTGCCTGAACATTGTTTTATTGATGAAACTTCATAAACATCTTTGTTGATGTGCAAGTGAAATTTCTTAAAATTTATCCTGTCTCACATGGACAACTTTGGAGAATTTCTATGTCTTTTGGAGTACCAAGCAGCAAGGATGATGACAGGTTCTATGCAACCATCTCTTAAAATATGAGAGTTTGGGGATCAAAGTACAATTTATATACATATTTTTACTGGAATATTAAGGACAAATTATTATTTTTCTTGGGATGCTACATTTTATAATTATAAAATCACAAACAAAATACCAGAAAGCAAACAAACAAAATCCAACATAAATTAACTAAGTGTTCATTGATGAAGCAAAGGAATCATTAGAAAGAATATATTGGCATACTACAACCATAAGAAAAATTGTTACATTTATTTTTTGTACTGGGAATTGCACTTGTGCCACTGAGCTGTTTCTCCAGCTCAAGAAAAATATTTTACTACTCATTCTATATTTTGCTTACTTTTAGCATATATTAATTCTTATAATTAATTTAAACATACTCTTGATTATTTTCTAGGTATATGTCATTTCAAATCTCTTTCTTTGCATAAAAATTATGATAGAAGTTCAGTAGTTCCTTCTTTGTTTGGTTGTTGTTGTTATAGAGATGTATCTCTAACTGACAGATGTATGACAAAGCTACTGCATAGAATGTAAGACTGTAGTCTTCATCCCATTTCTTGTCCATTTCATGATATTCATTCCAGTTTATACTTTGATGGAAGCCTGCTTTTAACCAACCTAATCTCGGGACTATGTTTTATCTGCAAGAGTTTCATGAACATTGCTGCTTATGTCTAAGTTATAAAACAATGTCCATTTATTCTAGAAATACTAGATCTACTAAAGTGATCTACTTTAGCAATATTTGAATATATTTCCAAAATATAATACATCAATGCTGTGTTAGAAGTTTACACCTGTAACCACAGCACTTTGGAAGGGTGAAGTTTGTACAAGCTCAGCCTGAACAATTTAGTTACCCTTGTCTCAAAATAGCAACAACAAAGCCTTGGGACATAACTCAGAGGCTCAGAACAAAGGTCTTGCATTTGATCCCAAATACCACACACAAAAACATTTTATCAATTAAAAAATAAAATTTATAAATAAATAAATGATTATGTACATATTTACTTGTTCCCCAAGGTGAAATAAGTCATATAAGATTTTGAGGTCTCAAATTAAATTATTTGATTAAGTTAAACATTCTTAAATAATAGTTTTCATTGCTCTTCTCTTAATCTACTGTAGTACTTTGTCCTTTCAAAAACCTTTTTAGGGTCAGAGAGGTAACTCAGCAGAATAAGCACCTGTTTTGCCAACAGTATGGACCAGGGTTTGAGCCTTGGTCCTGAATGCCACATCAGCCCCACACCCAGGACGCACTGAGCAGTGGACCCAGTCCAGGTGTTGTGGCACATACCTGCAATCCCAGCGCTGGGGAGGCTGAAAAGAGGAGGATCACTATGAGTCTGAGCTGCATACTAAGACCCTGTACCAAATATATAAATTCAAAATTAAAAACTTAAAAAGAGCTAGAATTATAAGAAAAACAATTCAGAATATTTATAATCTTGCTTATATTTTCGGTGGGCTGCTAATTAACACCATCACAGACCACAAGTTCTTTTAGAGATTTCTTTCCTACAGCTGTTGGCCTCATAATTTTCTGATAAATATTAACTCCGCCGACATCTACAAGTAAGGTGGAGGTCATGGCTTCCAAACAATTATTTCTCAGCTACCATTTTTCTACACTGTATCATTCAAATTTTGTCACACAGTCACTTAGAACATAAGTTATTTTTTTTTATTTATTTTTTTTAGAACATAAGTTATTGATGATTATTAGTGCTACTGTTATGTGACAGAGGGAGAAAAAGTAAGTCAAAGCATTACTAATGGAAACTTTCTTATCTGCATAGTCATTAAATAATAAGTTGATAATTATATCCTACTTTTTCCACAATCCATCCTACTATCATTTCACTCCTTTTCAAGATCTTGGCTGGATGAGTATCACTATTTGATGTGGTGACTCAAAGAGCTAGAGATATATCAAAAGCTTTACAATAATACAGGAAAATTTATTATCAGAAATTGCAGATTTTTTGATAAATAACTGAATGTTATTGAGAGAAAAAAGAAAGGAAATCATACTTACAGTATTATGCAATATATACATTCTTAAAATTTCATTGACATTTTATTATAAAATGAAACCATAAGTATAATACAATTCAGATGATGATTTATATAACCTTAGGAATAATGGCTTGATTATGCCTCACAATAAGATTTCAGGACAGTCAGATAGCTCAGAGGGACCAAGGTTCAATCCTCAGCATGCCATGCCAGCCCTGCCCCATGGCACACTGAGATGGTGAACGAGACTGGGCATGGTGGAGCATGCCTGTAATCCCAGCACTTGGGAGGCTGAAAATGTGAGGATCACTATGAGTCCTATCTGTGTAGTGAGACTCTGTAGACCCTGTATTAAAAACACTTTTTTAAAAATTGAAATTTCAAGGAGGAAGATGACTAGTACAACTGCAATGCAAACATTTTCACTCATGTAGGAAATAACAAAATTAATGATCAGATACTCAAATACAGATACATTTGTATGTACATTACAAAAATTATCTGGGTTTATGTAGGGAAACAAGTGACACAGATTGAGTATTTGAACCAAACTTTAATAAAGTAACTTCTTGTAAATATGTATACAAGATTCACATGAGCACTGAGCTGAAAAATAATTGTTTAGAATCCATGACCTTCACCTCACTTGTAGATGTCAAGGGAGCTAATAGTTACCAGAAAACGATGAGGCTAGGAGCTTTAGGAAAGAACTCTGTAAAAGAAGTTGTTGCCTGTGATGGTGTTAATTAGCAGCCCACTGAGAATATAACCAAGATTATAAATATTATGAATTGTATTTCTTGCAATTCATTGTAATTTTTCTCAGAATTCCCTGTGGTTAAAACCAATCATAGTTCATAAGACAAGGTAAACCAATTTATGAAGCCCATAAAAGTCAGCATCCTGGAACACAGAACAGGATGGAGTATTGATTTGAAGGGGTAAGTAAAGAATATTATAGTGAAGCCCACTTATTTCTTTTGGGATCTACTTGTATCTTTCAACTAGATGAAAATTGATATACATTTTCTATCCATTTTGTACTCTATATCATTCAAATTTTGTCATATGGTCACTTAGAACCTAAGCTATTGATGATTATTAGTGCTACTGTTATGTGACAGAGGGAGAAAAAATAAGTCAAAGCATTACTAATAGAAGCCTTCTTATCTGCATAGTCACTAAATAATAGGTTGATAATTATATCCTACTTTTTCCACAATCCATCCTACTATCCTTGCACTCCTTTTCAAGATTTTGGCTAGATAAATATCATCATTTGATGCAGTGACTCAAATGCACTTCCTCCCACATAATCTGAGTAATTGTTGGTCATTTAGATGATGATTAAGAAGTATTCCACTGAAGTCCTTGGTTACTTTAATTGTATTAAGGTCATCTAATTACTCTGTCTATTACAGGCACAAATTAGCTATCATTTTCATCAGCAGCATTAAGAAAATACAGTGAGAAATTTCATCAGTTTCCAATTTAACAAAAACTTGACTGCATGCCCTGGTGAAATAATTCTTTCTTTGGGATTAATACCTAAAACAAAGATAGGAAGTAGAAATTACTGCAGTAGGGTATTAGAGAGTCCATTTCCACTACTTATAAAAATATATATTCTAATACTGGGGAGGCCTACGTCAAATCATGCCTGCAGGAGTACATTGTAGTTTTAACTTAAAAACCAACACCCTCATTTCATAATGTCTTATTTCCTTACTGGTGCCTATTATCAGAATATTTTGCTACTCTTCCTCTGGGTGATAGGATATGCATTTAAGCTTAGGAACACTTAAAGGAGTTTATTGCTGTAACATCTTTATTATAGCATAAACTTATTTATTTTCATCAGGAACAATACAGGCTGTAGCCATGTAAATCATTTTGAAAGTCCTCACTGATAGGCTAGGAAGAAAAATCAAGCTTGTAGTATGCATCTTTTTAGGAAAAAATTGGTGCATCTTCATACTGAAAAGTGATCAATTTTCAAGGTGGTGATTTGCTCTCATAAGGGAAGCAAGGCTTGTTGGGGACACAGCATTTACCTCTCCCATTGGAAGGACGATCACTCAGTGGTAGTAGATTAGTCCCTGGCAAAGGAATTTCAAAGTGTTGAGTCTGCTAAGTGCATTGAGAAAATAGGAGAGTAGTTTAAAAAAGTGACATCTAGAGCATGAGTCATTAATTTGTTGTGATTATTAAGAAACCTTTAATAAATAATTATTACCTGTTGGGTGATTTAGTTATTTTTGTCTCAATCTGAATAGGTATAAATTTAATACATTTGTCACCTTATCCTGGATTCATTTTGAATGTGTAGATTTTCACAGTACCTTTAATCTCATAGTTCTAAAACTATAATTTTCTTTATCCTGTCCTGAAATATAGATTATTATGCACTGTTCTTGAATCAGTGTGTCTTGGAAAATCTTTCCCTCCACAGCAAATAGTCTAGCAGAGGTACCAACAGATATTCTTACTCTCTGGAGGATAGACTTCAAGGTAATCTCTGGGAGTTTCTGACATTATATATACACACTTCTAACTAGCAGTAGTGCACCAATGGATCCACTTGGAACAAGTCCCATACTTTGTCATATGTTAACCGATTAAGGGTGATTCTTCATGTGACTACAGATGTTGGTGGAGGAAGAGACAGCAGAGTAGTAGGAAAAAACACCAACGAAATATGGGTCCTTGCAGTCATGGTTTGCAAGGGAAAAGAATACATGACACAATTCATAGTATTATTTCATAAGAGTCACTCAAAAAGTCAAATACATCAATGTAAGAGATCTGTCTACACTCTACAGACCCAATGAATTGAGATGAGGACCTGGATCCCATGACAGTGTCTTGTATACAAGTTTAGCTGGAGGCCCAGAACATGTGATAAAGTTTCATGCAAGTATCTCTCAAGAACACTCACTGGAAAGGCCCAAATGTGAATGATGGAAGACTGAAAGTCTGTGATAGTGGGATGGTATAAGCTAGTAGGCTGAAGGATTTGCATTGGAGCTAGGAAGTGACACTCAAGGTATGGACTAGAGTTTCCCTGAAAAGTACTACAGCCATCCATGGCAATGATGAGGACCCATGCTCCTCTCATGAGAACAGTTAAATTTATATTAGGAAATCCAGCATGACAAGGTTCTCCAAGAGAATCAACAGCTCACTATCTTCCTCTATATTTCTCCTTTGATACTATTGGCAACACCCCTGTGGTATGCCTTCTGCACACAAAACCATGGCGATTTGTTAATCTGGACATTACAAGTTAACTATTAGGTTAATATACACAGTCCTTCTTATGCATTGTTCAAGTGATTTCCAAACATGTTCAAGCTTAGTCTTTTCCATCATTTTTACTTCACAGTGGTAGACTGTTGGGAATAACTATTCCTAAAATTCTATTGATCTATTGATGGCCATGATTGGCAATATGGAACTCATAACTAATTGATATCCAATGGGAACATTAAGCCATTACCAAGGAATGATACATTAGCAGGTAGAGGAAATTTTTTAAGTATAGGAGGGCATGACCTAACTCCAAAATTTATGTTGTTGTTTTTGTATTGTAAAATGTTTTTGTACTATAAAATCCCAAAAATGTTACATACAACATTTCTTCCTGTCTCAGATACTGAATATTATTTGTTCACCTAATCATAAAACCTGTAGAGTAGGATACCTTGCATCTGAGCTTGAAAACTGATGTAATTTATGTTTTAGATATTCAAAATGGGAAACCTAATAAATCAATCAGTGTATTATGCCTTAAGTTGGCAAATATTGTTTTTGAAATTCAAAGAGTTCTAACAAGCGCTGTTTTCCAAATTGTAATTGATAGGATGTAGAATAATTGTTTTACTTATAGGGCATATTTTGACATCACAGTTCACTAAACTAGAAAGTTCATGATGACACAGTCTCTGAGCCACACCAATGTAATAAACTTCTAAGATGGTAACTCACAATGATCAGAGATTTTGCCTTTATTATGTTAAAGAACAAGTATAAAATAGGGAAGGGACATTTCTATCTCTTTTAGTCAGCTTTCTTATACCTAGGACATAATACCCAATACTCAGAATTTAAAGGTAAAGAAGTTTAGTTTAGCTCATGATTTCATGGTCAGCTGTTTCCAAGGTAAAACAACTTGGAAGAAGGGTGTGGCAAACAATTGATGCTTAGCTCCTGGCAACTGAACAGCAGAAGAGGGGAACAGTGCTTGAAAACAAGGGTGAATTGCAAGATGTAGTACTCAAGTTCATGCTCCTGTGACCAGCCAGACCCACATAGGAGTAAGTTCCACTGATCCTGTGGCTGGATCCAAGCCAATCAGATGGACACAATAAAGCTTAATGGTTATATCCACTACTTATCAACTTGACACCAAAACATAACTCCTTAAACTATATTTAATCCCTAAATAACCACAAGAACATACAGGGGGCAGAGGAAATGGCTCAGTGGAATAAGCACTTCCCTGGCAAGTGCAAGGGCATGAGTTCAATCTCCGGTTCCACAAAAAACAAAACAAAACAAAAAAACAGAATTTTGCCTTATACAACTATCTTGCCTACCATTTAAAATGCATTAATCCAGTCTCCAATGTCTCAATATTTCCTGTATTTTTTTTCAGTATGGGAGATTGAGTTCCACATTTTTGAAAGTCTAATTCCAAATCTCTTCTGATACTCAAAGCAAACTCTTACCTGTGAACTTTCATAAAAAGTAAAGAAAAAAGCCATATAATCTCAAGGCACAATGGCACAGGATAAACATTCTCATTCCAAAGGGAGAAATAAGGAGTTAGAAAAGATTTGAATGAAAGCAAGTTCAAATCTCACAAAGCAAACATCAACTCCTGTAGTTCTATTTCTTGTATTGGGAGCATACATGTGAGGTTCAAAGGGTTCAGATAACACTGTCTTTCAAGTCTACTATACACACAGCTTCTCTCTTGAGTTAATTCAACTCATAGCCAGCAGGTTTCCTTGCCTGATTTCTATCATCTCTGGTTTTCCTGGTGTTTCAGTGCACCATTGGCTTTATTTCCACACTACCTTCTTAGGACCTCCTGGGCTGATATGCCAGTCCTGCTTTGAAATATGAGGGAAACTTCCCTAAATTGACAATGACTTTTGTATTCTGCATGATAGGAAAGCCAGTATCATATTACATCACCAAAATCTCTTATGGGTAAGGGCAATAGCCAGGCCTCTTTGAACAATGGCTTCTGGAGTCTCTAAGCACCTGGATGAGCTTGATAAAATGAATCCTGGAAAACCAGTTCTCTAGGAGGCCCTTCTTGAGCAGGAGCTCCAAGGATATTTTTCTGAAATGAAAAGTATGCAGTTTTATGCTACTGCACCTTTAATGCACAGAACTTTCTGATTTTTTAGAGGCCTTGAAGGGCCTTCTACATGGTACAAAGTACTTGGCTTCATTTTAATGATTCTAATGTGTCCAGCGGTCACATCTTTTTGGAACCCAACTTTATACATGATTCCTTTAAAATGTAATTAAATTTTTTTCTGGTGCTGTGGAGATAGGTCAGCAGTGTAAGCACCTGCCGGCTTGGAGACCCAGGTTTGATCTTCAGTACCACATGCCATGCTGACCCCACTCCAAAAACTTGGCATGGTGGCGCATGACTATAATACCAGCTCTGGGATGATAGGACAGCAGAATCACTATTCAGATTCAGAACTGCATTAACAAAGGTCCTCTACCAAATAAATAAATACATCAATTAATTAATTAATTAATTTTCTGCTGTATTTTATTTACCCCAAATTCTCAATATAAACCTATCCAAAAGCTTTCAGTGCCTGGGGATTTGGCTCAGCAGTAGAATGTTTGCCTAGCAAGCTGGAAGCCCTGGGTTTGATCCTTGGCACTAAAAATAAAAAACCTCCCCTAAAAAACAATTTGACCAAAAAATAAAGTAAAATTTTAAAAAGACCAAAATCAAACAAGGCAACTAAAAGCTTCCAGCAGTATACATGCCACACCCTGAGTGTTGGGCTGCCATTGAATTTCCTCCTTCAGCTTAATTAGTGAACCCACCTTGCTGTCAGTCTCCACAATAGTTTGAGAACTTAGGCAAACTGAAGATTTTTTTTTTTTTTTGCCAGACTGTAAAATGCCTAGCAAAAATCTTAACCCGGCTTTTTTTTTGTTTGGTTGGTTGGGGTTTTTTTGTTTACATAATATCAGCATTTTGCTTCTCTGTTCTCTGACCACATTCACCCATCAAGCTTTGTTGCAGCATTCTAGGACTTCTTCAGCAAACTTTTCCAGTTTTTTTTCCAAACTGCTATGAGGAAGACCCAAGGCTGTTAGCCTATATTGTTATAGGAATGGTACCACGATTTTAATAACAATTTTTGTGTTAATCTGCTTTCTGGTTGCTGGAACAAAGTACTCAACCCATAATTTAAAAGAGGAAGGATTTTATTTAACTGATTGTCACAGGTGCTTCAGTCTGTTTTCATTAATATCATGGAATAGTAATATCATGGGGAGAAAAGGAAGAAGGAGCAAAGATGATTGTTTAATGGCAGTTAGCCAGCAGAGCAATTAAAAGAGAAAAAGTATGAGACTGGCTGTGAAACAAAAGGCCATGCCTCTCTGATCTACCCAATAAACCCAGAATTGTGATACAGTAATCCCCTGCACAGTTTCCAAGTCAATTAATTTGGCATAATCCAATTTAACTATCACATCACTTTTATTCCATGAATGACGACTGTTTGTCATCTTTGAGGATAAAAATCTACCGGAAAGTGTTTTTTAGGATGGCATCAACCACTATTGTAGTGACTAGAAAATCTTTTGAATGTTGCGAATATTGTGAATATTTGTGAGTTGTATAAAGTCCACCTCACTTAATTTTTCTTTTATGATTTCAATAACACATTAAAAATTTTAGAATCATTTTTTTCTTTTGTCAGAGATGGGTATTCCATTGCATTTAAATATTATGTGTGTGTGAATTCAGCAAAAAATCCAATATAGTCCAGTAGTCCATAACAGTAGTGGGTTATCCATAGGACTGGCAATGTCAGAAGTTGTTGACTTGAGCCTTTTAAAGCACAGCCTATTAATATGGCTTTATTTTTTATAGTTCATTTTTATACTTTTCTGCTGGATGGTTAAGACCAAGATAAAGAAAGACCTGTATAACAAGAAATATATCTTTTATATCTGATAAGGGCAGTCAAATCCCCTCAGGATTTTGCCTGAAACCCTTTACAGCAGTTTGTAAATCCTTTGTCAGTGTCAGCCATGTGGATGAGTCATGGCCATTGCTTGATCAATTTGCTCTCTGTGAAAGCCTGAGAGAATTATTTCTCTCTAGGTGGCTCTCCTTAGGCACACTCTACATCCTTGATCATGTTCCTCTGGGGCCCCATAATCTCCTTGATGAGAAAATTTGGGACATCATTGAGTTACAGGATGTTGCAGTACAGGTTCTCTTATGTCCTGAGACCTCACTGACATTGAAAGTCTAGGGCCAAAAATATTAGCTGTCCTTGTAGCCCTTCTTTTTCTCTAATTTTTGTTCTGCAAACTTAAGTTGTTAACCCTCCTAAAGAGAAGCTTAATGATATTATTACCCTATAACATAGGTAGTTGAGCTTAACCTCACTATCTGTCCATCACACATCTTAGACAACATGGTATTATCCATTTTGTTCATTCCTTTTCTATATAAAATACATTGTACACATTCTGGACTTTTTTTATAAGATGTGTAGATCCTGTTTTAAAATAAATATTTCCTCAGCATTTTGAATGTCAAACTGCAAAAGGTTTTATAGAAAATGGAAATTGGATGTAACATAATCCATATTTTTGGTTGAATTTAATATTTATTTGTCTATATTTTTTAATTTATTGGCTCAAAATAGGTGCAAAATGTGGTTTTGTTTTGTTCCAGTTTTAGTTACATAATCCAGGCTGGTCTTGAATTCACTGTGGAGTCCAGGCTGGCCTCAAAGTTTTTCATATTTCTAGCTCAGCCACTTGAGTACTGGGAATATAAGCATGCCCTACTACCCATAGCAATATATTTTCATATTATAATTGATACATTGTTTTACCATTCACATAAACTATCAATTTTTCCATACATTTTTAAGATAGTATATTTTAGTATATATAATAAGCACCTTTCAAAATCAGTTGTTGCAGAATGCTACCAAGAATGATCAATACAAAAATTAAACCATGTATAAATTCAGTAAATACAATTACTGAAATTTAAGCTTTAAGTGTTATCCAAAAGATTGTCTGTATTTGAAAATGAGTATTTAGATATAAAATATGGTTCTGAATGAAATGATTATTACTGATATTCTCATGGTAGCTAGACAAGGTGCTAACCTGTGAGATTATTCATTCATTATGTAGAAGTAAAGGCTGGCTAGTAACATGGTTGAAGGAAGAAATTAGCAATTATGTGTTAAAACAAAGTCAAAACCAAATGTGATATTGAGAGAAAATTACAGCAGTAGTCGAACTTTAATAACTTATCAAACAAATGAACTGTATTTTATTTGTATTTTCTGCATAGTTTGTTCATTCTCTTATTTCTCTGCCTTTCTCTCTCTGTCTCTGTCTCTGTCTCTGTCTCTGTCTATCTCTATCTCTATCTCTATCTCTATCTCTATCTCTATCTCTATCTCTATCTATCTCTATCTCTATCTCTGTATCTTTCTCTGTCTCTGCCTCGCTGTGTCTGTATCTGTGGTCTCTCTTGCCTTTGTGTGTGTGTGTGTGTGTGTGTGTGTGTGTGTGTGTGTCTGCTTATTTTTAAATGACAGAAATAATAACCAAGGAAAAATTATATACATTGTTGAAAATATTTTAATAATTTTATCAGGTCATCTAGGAAATGAGCAGGGAGATGGATTTTTATTTTTTTATATTTTTTTTTGTATTTAGGACAGGGTCTACGGGGTCTACAGGGTCTCACTATGTAAATCTGACCCGTAGTAATTCTCCTGTTTTCAGCCTCCCAAAGCACTGGGATTACAGGTGCGCACCACGACGCGGAATCTCAATCACTGTATCAGCATACTCTGTGGGCGGGGCCAACACTGAATGCTGAGAATGGAATTCTGCAGGCACTTTAGTCCTCAGCGCCTTTAGGCCGGCCCTAAGCTATTAAGCCAGTCTGAAATTCTTCTTAAACATTCTTTTTTTGAATTTTAATTGTTTTTGTTTCAAGAGGGAACTTGAAAATATGCCTTCCAATAATCACAAATTTGCTCCAGCTTTTAAATGTGTTTTGAATATTTTAAAATTGCTGTAATGACAATCTCTTTGTAGTTTATCTTGCCTACTTAGGCATGTTGCCCACAACCCTTTAATTAGAAACTAAGTTGGACACAGTCAGTTGTGTAGCCTTTTCCAACATAACTACAATGGGTGGGGAAAATAGTGTATTTTATCTTAAAATAATTTTAGTCAACACCCCTGTCTACCATTCTCACACATTCTCAAGCTGTATTTATATGAAAATTTAAAAATCTGTTTAGGATACTTTATCATGACAAATATTTACATAAACTGATTTTCAATTTGTGTTTAATTGGAGCTATGATTCACATTAAAATATGCCTCTAATATTAGGTAAGGTTCTTTTCTCTGGAGCAAAAAAGAAGGAGGTGAAAGAAAATAAATCCTTTGGGGCAGCCGCCCACCACAGGGTGACCAAAGGAATCCTGAGACAAAGGCTGGAGCTTTTATGGGATTGGGCTAGGGGTCCCTTTTATAGAGGCAGTACAGTGGCAAGAGGCTCTGCTTGGAGGAGGGTTGGCACTGGCAAAAACCAAAAAAGCAAGTTCCTGGTTAACCCAGTAAAAGGGAATGGATAACTGTCTAGGAAAGGTTTACCATTATTGCTTCTGGGTTTCCTGTGTCATGCTGACACACTTCCATGACGACCGAGTAGTGCAGACTTATGAGTAACAAAATTTTATATAAATTCCCAAGAGCTGGAGGTTATACAAAAGAAACACTAAGGCAACACACATTCAATATTTTCTATTTCCTCTAGCTAACCATTTTAAAAAATGTTATTCTTGGGCTAGTGAGATAGTTCAGCGGACTAAGTGCCTGGCTGCATAGTTCGATCCCCAGTGCAAAATGCCATGCCAGCCATGTTCCCAGGGCAGGCTGAGCTGGCCACAGAGTACAGGTATGGTGCCATAGGGTTGCAATCCCAGTTCTGGGAGGTTTAAAACAGAAGGATCACCATGAGTTCAAGCTGCATAATGAGACACTTAACGACCAAATACAGTTAAAAAAAAAAAAAGTTCTTTTTTTCTGAAGATTGCCATCTTCAATCAAAATGTATCTTTTGTGAATTGAAAAGCTTGTATAACCTTGAAATATTTTAAAAGAACACCTGAATATGGCTAAACAACATATTCATCAAATTAAATTAAAAAATGAATTCCTTTGCAAATGATTAGATACTTTCAAATGATTAAGTACTTTAATCTTTCCTTGTATTTCTGTGGAAAAGGAAAATATTCTTAATATATTCATCTATTTAATCTATGTTTATGAGAATAGTATTTATATTATATACTATAATATTTATATAGATATTTGTCATGATAAGGTATCCTAAACAGATTTTTAAATTTTCATATAAATACAGTTTGAGAATGTGTGAGAATGGTAGACATACAAGATAGGAGACATGGGTGTTGACTAAAATTATTTTAAGATAAAATACATTATTTTTTCCCTCCTATTGTAGCTACGTTGGAAAAGGCTACACAACTGACTGTGTCCAGCTTAGTTTCTGATACTATAGATATCATCCTTTTTGTTAGTCATCTCACTTAGTAATTATATTTTTCTACTTTCAGAAGTTAAGAATTGATCAGATTTGATCTCCAATAACACATGCTGTGCTGGCCCTGTGCCGAGCCAAGCCTGTCACAAAACCATTTTTTGTGGTTCATGCCTGTAATATCAGTGCTGAGGAGGCTTAAACAGGAGAATTTCCATGAGTCTGAGACCCTGGACAGAATAAATGATTTTAAAAAAGAAGGTCAGAATTAACTACGTGTTTGAAGTCCTTCTTGAATATTCAACTGTTGAAAGCAATCAAGAGTATACACAAACCTAAAAAAGAAATCAGTGGCAAGGAAAATATACAGTACAAGTATTCAGATTGATCAGTATATTAAAGATTTAAAAAATCTTTATATCTTTGTTTTTAGGTTTTTTACATTATGGCACATTTTATTCATTGTAAAAAGCATGAAAATATTATTTCAATGGCTTGAATTTT
The DNA here is from genome assembly GCF_000260255.1 of Octodon degus. Taxonomy (NCBI): domain Eukaryota; kingdom Metazoa; phylum Chordata; class Mammalia; order Rodentia; family Octodontidae; genus Octodon; species Octodon degus. The sequence continues at coordinate 398,398 of NW_004524966.1, read as the reverse complement.
GCAATCTTCTTCATTCAGGCAGCAGTACTGACAGTTTGTCTTTATCAGAAAATGCTTTGTAAATGTACGTTAGTGATTTGAAAAAAATATATTGAAACCAACAGAAACAGAACTGAATAATAAATGTTACTGTTGGAAAGAAGAATATTTTTATGCCATGATATCTGTGATAGTTGTGATTGTCAGCTTGAATGATTAATATCTGTCTAACTGATTAACACATCACACTTCTGGGTGTCTGTAGGATCTCTAGGGGTGACTGCCAAGTAGACCAGCAAACTGAGGGAGAAAACCAAGCCTTGTGGGTAGAACCATTTTAGTAAGTTTACAGTCCAAAAACCAGAAAAAAGTAGTTTACATTGAAAAAAAAGCCACAACATCCTGCTTGAACTAGTGCACGCTGTGCTACTGCTATTGCCCAGTTATATCTGTTATCAGGTTCCTCCTAAGACTTTCAATGTGAACTCATGGTAGTGACTCTCCAGAGAGCTTCTGGGATGCAGTCTTAGACTGATGGGGCATCCTTGATCCCTTTTGTTCTGTGAAGTCTCCCCCATTTGAACAACTACTAGATCCTCTGACTCTCAAATATACAAAGAACCATGTAGACCATTATACATCTAATCCTGTGACTCTATCTAAAACATACTCTTGCATTCAATCTGCCTATATATTCCTCTAGAGAAATTTAACTTCTATGACTCTGAGTTATAATGTGGTTCATTAAAATAAAATATCAAAAATTAAGATTACTAATAATAACTGTTTGAAATTGTACGTTATTTATGCAAAAGCTTAATGTTCTAAATTAAGTGAAAATACATCTGAAAGAACTCTTCAACTGTGTATAAAAGAAAAACAGTAAAAATGGATTAAAGATCTAAACATTAAAAGAGAAACACTAAATCTCCTAGAAGAGAAAGTAGGAGGAAATCTTGAAGACAGAGGGATAGGCAAAGAGCTCATGAGCAAAAATAAAATTGCATGGGTAATACTTGAAGGAATTAAAAATTGAGAATTTCTAGTATTGAGAAGCTTTTGCACATCAAAATAAATTACCAACAAAGTGAAAAGACAACCCACAAATTTTCAAAAAACTCATAACTAATAAGCACTCAGACCAAGGTCTGCTCTCCAGAATATATAAAGAACTAAAAAAACATTAAGGCCCCAAAATTTAAAGACCCAGTCCACAAATGGGCATCTGAGATGAACACGCACTTGTTAGAGGATGAAATTTAAAAAGTATATAAATATATGAAAAAATGCTCCACATCACTAGCCATCCATGAAATGCAAATTAAAACAGCACTGTGATACCATCTCACCCCAGAAAGGATGGCTATCATAAACAAATCAACTAACAATAAATGCTGGAGAGGCAATGGGGTAAAAAGAAGCCTTCTCCACTGCTGGTGGGAATGTAGACTGGTGCAACCATTATGGAAATCAATGTGGAGACTCCTTAAAAAAGTAGGACTGGAAATCTCATTCAAACCAGCTATCTGGCTGCTGAGAATTTTCCCAGACAAACTGAAAACATCATATCATAGTGATATTTGTGTACCTATGTTCATAGTGACATAATTTGTGTTAGCCAAATCTTGCAAACAACCAAAATGTCCATCACCTGAGGAATGGATGTAAAATATGTGGTATTTTTATACAATGGAGTATTACTGAGCTATACAGAATGATAAACTTGAAGCCTTTATATTTAAGTGGATGCCACTTGAAGATATACTCATAAGTGAAATAAACTAGACCCACATGTATACATATTGTATGGTCTCCCTAGTACAGGAACTCAAAAGAAGAAATACAAATAGAAAGGTGTAACAATTAAAAGGAAAACAAGAACTTCAGGATTAGACAACAAAGAGAGGGCAAGGAGGAAAGCTAGGAAACATGACAGGGGCAAAGCTATAGATTTATATGAACAAGATGGCTAAGGCAATGATCTTGAGAAACATCAGCAAGTTTTTGAAACAAAGAGTTAATTGGTAGGATTCTTATTGTAACTATATGTGCTGATAGCTGTGAACTAAGCAACTGCACTAAAGATAACAATGTGTAATAGTAGAGTCATGCTTGGAATGCCTGTCATTCTGGTCACAGAAATACATGCTGCTTGCCATGCCATAACAATTAATGCCATATTGTCTCTCAAGTAAATGTTTGTTTTTATAAAAAGGGTAATAAATGAAAATAAGAGACAAGGAAAAAAAATTCACAGGACTGTCTTGCTACAATGCTCTAAATGGTTAGATTTCTAAATTTCTGTGTAAAAAATATAATTATTCATATTTTGTAATTTTTAATTTTTTAAATGTTTTTCCTCATATTCTGCAGGGACTTAAATTTTAACATATCAATACTTGATGGAAAATACCTATTCCATGTTATGCCTTAGATGTTTGATATTCAGACACATAGTGAGGTTAAATCCAACTGCATAACTTCTAGGGAATAATAAGCTTCTCTTAAGGAGGGTTAGGAACTTAAGATTGAAGACCAAAATTAGAGAAAAAGAAGGGCGACAAGGACAGCCAATATTTTGGCCATAGATTTTTCAAAGTCATTGAAGACCAAGGACATAGGGGAATCTATACTGTCGCATCATGTAAATCGGTTGTGTCCCAAATTTACTGATCAAGGAGATTATGGGGCCTCAGAGGAACGTGATCTATGATGTAGAGTGTGTCTAAGGAGAGTCACTTGGAGAGAAAACATTCTTTCAGGCTTTCACAGAGAGCAAATTGGTCAAGCAATGGCCTTGACTCATCCAAATGGCTGAAATTGACAAAGGATCTACAAAGTGCGGTACAGGATTTCAGGATAAATCCTGAGGGGATTTGATTGACCTTATCAGCTACAAAAGTTACATTTCTTGAAATATAGGTCTTTCTTTATCTTGGCCTTAACCATTCAGCAGAATAGTATAAAAAAGAGGTATAAACTGTAAAGCCATATTAATATACTGAGCTTTAAAGGGCTCATGTCAACAACTTCTGACATTGCCAGTCCTATGGATAACCCACTACCATTATGAACTAGTGGACCATATTGGCATATTTTACTGAATTCACACGCCTCCAATATTTAAATGACAATGCAATAGCCTTCTCTGACAAAACTAAACAAAGAGGATACAAACGAATGATCATTTTGTATCTGTACATTCAAAATAGTTAAGGTAGATATGCAACTACATTGTCTTAATTCAATGAATAAAATGTTTTGCTCTAATCGTTTTTGTGGACAGGATTTCATGTCTGCATCTTGTGGAATGAATAACCACTAAGACAACAAAAGAAGAAAAAAGAAAAATATTAGGTGTTCTAAAAGCTGAATTCCATGGTTAAATTGACAATATTTTTAAAATACTCTTCCAATTATTTAGAGCTAATTACACTTATGACAAGTACTAGAGTCTTAAATTTAATGGAATATACTACTAACATCTCTACTTTGGAAAGCTTAAGAGTTAACTGGAGATCAGCTGATAACTAAAGATTTATTTACTTGCTCAAATTCACATTTCTGCCGTAACAAATTACTACAGATTTAGTAGCTTAAAGCATGATACATTTAATATCCTACCATAAAGTAAGTCAGAAGTCCAAAATGACTCTCACTGAAGTAAAATTAGGCTATGTTCATTGCAGGTTATGTTTCTGATTGACCAAACAGAGAATACATCCCCATGTCTTTATCAACTTTTAGAGTCATCTAATTCCTTGGTCCTCTATTGTCAAAGCCTGAAATAAGTGATTTGTTATTTCACATTTTAAATATTTGAACACTAACAATTCAAACTTCTTTCTCACTTATGGGAGCCCATGTAACTGCATTAAAGTCATTTAGATCATTAGTGATGGTCTCCTTACTACAAAGTGAACTCTTTCTTTACTTTTCTCTATTTCCCTAAACCCCCCTCATGGTTTAGATCTAGAATATCTGCCAAGTGTCTTGTGTTAGAATTGGGGGCTTTGAATGATAATTAGAGTGCTATACTCCACAATTGCTTCATTCTTTGATAAATTCAAGTGCTTTGAGGAAGTAGGGGCTAATTAGAGGATAGATCACTGGAAGCATGATCTTTAGAGGTATATTCTTGCCTGTGGCTCCTCTCTTTTCTCTTTACTTCCTGGCTTCCAAAGTTAAGGAGCTTTCCTTTGCCATGAATTTCTACCATACCGTTTCTTACTTGAAGTGAGTCAACTGTGAACTGCATGCCCTCAAATCATGAACCAATTTAAATTTTATTTTCTTTAAGGTGTGGACATTGGGTATTTTGTCCAAGCAATTGGAAAATTAACTAATTTTGATACCAGAAAAGTGGAACAGAGAAGTGGGGTCATTTCTCTGATTGTATCTAACATGAGAACCACAAGCTTTTGGAAATGGTTTGTAGATGAATTTGGAAATGTTTGAAAATGTCCACTAGACAAGCCTTGGTATAGTGTCAACAGAGTCTGATGCATGATTTTGGTCAGACTCTAGGAGATTAGAGTTCTGAAAAAAATGTAGACTGAAAAGCCAAGACTCAAGAGATTTCAGTGAGGAATAAACCATTTACTGCCAGTTGGACCAAAGACTATTTGCATTGCATTTTGGTAGAAAATTTCTTGGCATTTTGCCCATGCTCTGGTATTTTTCATGGAATAAAGATTAAGCATGGTGGATTAATTAATATGGCAGAAGTGATTTTAAGGCAGTCTATTATCCAGGTAGTGTTGTAGATACTTATGCTTGCTTTCAGTAGCTTTATAGTAAAAATCCAAAGGTAGAAAAACAAAAAGATGGGAAAATATGCATTTCCAAGAGAAAAGAACTTCTTACAAAGTTGGGCCAAGAAGAATGTTGTTGCTGAAAATATTAGTATTAAAACAAGCAAAATACTTTGAGGAAGTGTTTTTTAAATTTCCTCAAGAATTGATCAGACCACACACTTCATAGGCTCAATGATTTAAGAGAAAAAAATTTTTGAAAGATTTTGCTATACAAAAAAGATTCTCCAGGATACTTTTTTCATTCAAAGCTGCCTAGGGAAATGTTTCTCTAAGGTTATCCATTCATGCATTAAATATCTTGATTTGTGATTGACATAAACCACAGTCAAACAGGGCATAGATATTCCTCAATATCATGTTGTATGTTGATGTTATTAATGTGCAAGAGATATGGAGTAATAGAGGTTTCCAGATAGATTTAAGAAGACTTGGGAAGTTACGGAATATGCTCTTATGAGGGCAGTACACGAGGTTGTAAAATTGGAACCCATGGTGCTTTGGAGATCTACCTTAGCATGTTGGAGATAGGAGGAATGTAGATCACTTGCTATGAAAAATTGTTCCAGGCAGTAACCAAAGTCAACCTGAGAAAAGGTCATTTGGGTTACCAATGGAAAGTTTACACGGGGAGCTGCCCAAGCCCTTTGGAAAACATAGCTCCTCAAACTTACCCCTGCTGTTAAAGATGGAGTGGTAGGATATAATGGTTTTCACTGATGGGTTTTGAGTATGCTTTGGTCTGTTTCTTTCTATTAAAATAGTATTGGAATACTTATACTGTTCCACTGTGTGTTGGAAGTATTCAACTTTCTTATTCAGTTATATAGTGATTGACTGCTATGAATTTGCCTTGAGTCTCAAAAGAGACTTTTGACTTGAACTTTTTAGCTATTCTGCAAATATCAACACTTTGATGATGCTGAGAAGTACACTAAATTCATTTTACCTTATGAAATGGACCAGGGAGAGAATGGTACTGTTTAAATCTACAATTCTCCCCAAACGTCTTGTGTATAGAGCTTGTGTATGGAGCATTTGGATGGCAATTGCATCATGGAGATACTATGTTTGCCAGTGGATTAACACACAGGTGCTTTTATTTGCTGTTAGGTGGTGGGGCCTGCTTGGAGTTTGAGAGGCGTGTCACAGGAAACATACCTGAACGGATATATTCTTGTTTCTAGCTGCTCCCTTCCCTCTACTTTCAGACTTCTACACGTTTAGTGGCTTTCTTCTGCTATGTCCTCCCACAGTGCCATTTCTATTTTGGAGTCAGCAAATCATGGTTTGAATGCCCCGTATCTATGAAGCAAAACTTCCCTCCTTTAATTTGTAGGTGTCTGGTATTTTAGCCCACCAAAACAATTGGTTAACTTATATCCTAGGATATGTACATCTCAGAGGGGTCATTATTCTATCACAACTGATTAGGAGAATTTAGACCTAGTTTATTTCATTCCAATGTTATGCTACTTTTCATTGTGTAGTATTACTGTTATCTATGTAAACATGAGATGTAAACACTGTATCAATCTGAAACACAATATGATCAGTTATTTAGAGTATTATCTGAATAAGATGAAGGGAACAGGAAACTAGCATTGCCTGTTGGTTGATTATGTATATCAGATAATAGGTAAAAGACCAATATGTCATAGAACATGAGTTTCCTCTTGTATACTGTCTGATGTTTGAGTTCAAACAGTATGTAATTTATAACCCCACTTGGTCAGAGGCTGTGTGTGTGTGTGTGTGTGTGTGTGTGTATGTGTTTGTGTGTGTGTGTGTGTATATTTTCAAGACAGACACATTAAGCACAAAATAGAAGATAATTACTAGACAAAAAGGATTTTACATAAATAAATATGACTGCTTAGCATCAATGTAACTGGTCTCAATGAATCTGATGGATTATGGAGAAAATTTTAAATTAAACGATTTAATAAAAGAACATATTTGAATTCTAAAATGTACTTCTAAAGTAAAAAGCAGAGTCAGAATTTATAGAGAGTAACCAATACAGAAAAGCAGATGAGTAGTGGCACAACTAACAGAAAGTACTGGCAGGGAGCTGGGAATTAAGTTCAAGAAAGGAATTGGGTGGTCAGAATTGACATACTTAGGAGGGGCAGATGACCTCGATTAATGATGGTGCTGAGCTAAGCTTAAGAGCATGAACTGGCCAACTTTTCATGACTCACAAAATAACAGGCCTTAGGAGTTGAACTGGGTCTGTGTGCACAGACAGGGTTGGGCTGAGCCTAAAAGATTATCTGTGTGAAGCAAAAAAGATACAGAGGTGAGGACAACATTTGTAATCTTTCATACTATTTTTTGACTCTAATGTCTCCCAAGTTTATTCAATCATTTTACAAATACTACTTGAATTTTCTGACTATTGTGCCACATGTTGGAAAGTCAATAAATAAAATGTAGCTCTATTGATAATAAATTATCACAGATTGCTCTTAGGAATTCTTGTTCCTTTGCCTACGTGATGAAACTCCTTGCAACTAGTACTTCAGTGAGTTTATCAACTTATTATTCCTTTTTATTCTTTCATCTCCTAACAAGTTATTGGAGATGTCCTTTGAATTAAAACTAGATATTATTCTGAGTTATTTACAGAATAGAAGTATTGGAAATATGTAAGAATTCGCTTTTCTATATCAAGAGGAAAAATGTACCATTTATCACTTGATATTTACCTCATTTATGTCAAAAGTCACACACACACATAACATTTGTTTGTTACATATAACATTTTAGAACACATTAAAACTGTTAATTTAAAAATTAATGGATAGAGTAAAACTGCAGATAAAGTATATTACAGTACTAAAATGGTAATAAAATGTTTAAAAATATTTTTAAAGATCTGTATTTTCTGGTTAAACTCAAAAATGAAGATTGGGATTAATTATAATTAAAATTATGGACAAGGAATGTGAATAAATACATCCCAGAATATATAAAAAGGCTAATAACCATTATAAAATAGAACACTTTTATTAGACATCAAAGAAATAAAATTTAGGACAAGAACTTGATTTTACTGCATGGTCAGTGGAAAAAAAAAAGAAGAAGAAGAAGAATGGTAAGCAATAGTGTAGATCAGGAACAACTGAGCCAATCCTGGTTTCCTGTAGAATTCAGCTGTGTATCCACCCGGACATGGACTTTTCTTTATCGGTAGGTTTTTTATTACATCTCATATTTCCTTGGCTGTTATTGGGCTCTTGAGAGTGGTTATATCTTGTCGATTGAGTTGTGGTAATTTGTACCTTTGTAGGAATCTGTCCTTCCTTCTGTGTCTTCTATTCTGTGAGAGTAAAGATTCTTGAAATACCTATTGAGAATTTTTTTATTTTCCACTGGGTCTGTGGTAATTACACCCTTTCATTCTCTATTGCTTGTATTTGAATTTTTTCTTTCCTCTTTTTGATGATATTAGGTAGAGGCTTATTGATTTTATTTAGTCTTTTAAAGAACCAGCTTTTTGCTTTTTTAATTCTTTCAATTGTTTTCTTCGTCTCAATTGCAATAATTTCTGCTCTGATCTTTATGATTTCTTCATGTCTTTGCTCTCTGAGTTTGGTTTGTTCTTCATTTTCTAGTTGTTGAAGGTGCAGCATTAGGGTATTTATTTGTTCCCATTCTGTTTTTCTAATATGTGAGTTCACAGCTATGAATTTCCCTATGAGAACTGTTTTCATCATATCCCATAAATTCTGATAATTTCTGCTTGAATTTTCATTGAATTGTAGATATTGTTGAATTTCTTGTTTAATTCCATCTGTGACCCATTGGGTGTTAAGTAGGATGTCATTTAATTTCCATGTATTTAGGGTTTTTTTTTTCTTGTTTCATTTGACATTTGTTTCCAGTTTCATTGCATATGTATGGGATAATTTCTGTTTTCTTGCATATACTTAAGCATGACCTTTGACCCAGTGTGTGGTTAATTTTAGAAAATGACCCATGTGCAGCTAAAAAAAACGTGTGTTCAGCTGTGTTTGGGTGTAACACTCTGTATATGTCAACCAAGTCCATTTGTTTCAATATCTGGTTCAGTTCTGTTATTTCTTTGCTAAGTTTTTGTCTGGTTGACCTATCTTTTTGGGATAAGGGGTGTTAAAGTCTCCTGTTAAGATTGTGGTATTGGAAATTATAATTTTCATGTCCATTAAGATTTGTTTTATTACACACCTATAATATTCAATAATGGAACTTAGAAAAAATGGGGCATACCGATGAATGTCCATTTTGTATCTGTGTATTCAAAGAGGTTGGGATAGATATATAGTTGCATTCTCTTAATGA
>NW_004524966.1:382098-389179 GCF_000260255.1 Octodon degus | reverse complement strand
TCCGCATCTTGTACAGCAATTAACCACTAAGAAGAATATATGCATTGTATTATTTGTTGAAACTGTCCTTCCGATTTGATTTGAAACTGTCTCATTGCTATCTCTTTGTCAATAAAACTTTGAAAATAAAAAAAGAGATTTGTTTTATACAATTAGGTGCTCCCGTTTTTGGTACATACATATTTATGAGTGTTACTTCTTTCTCTTGAACTTTTCCTCTAATCAGTATATAGTGGCCTTCTTTATTTTGCTTGATCATTGTTGGTTTGAAGTTGATACTGAGAATCTGAGAATAGTATTGCTATCCCTGCTTTTTACTGAGGTGCTGGGAAATGTAATATTGTGTTCCATCCTTTGCCTTTAAGCTTATGAATGACTTTATGAGTTAATGTGTTTCTGGTGTACAGCATATTCTTGCATTTTGTTTTCTAATCCTCTGTGCCAGTCTACTTTTCTTAGTTGGTGAACTGAATCCATTTATGTTCATGGTTATAATTGAGATGTATTGACTTGCAGTTGACATGTTATTTACCTGTTGTAATTTACTCGTTTTTCTCCTGTGTTTAATTGCTTGCCCTATTTAGTTGTTGCTTCTTATCTCATTCTTGGAGATCTGATCATATTGGTCCCTCTCTAGAACATCTTTGAGTAGCCTGTGTATGCTTGGCTTTGTCATCATGAAATTCTTTTGTTGTTCTTTGTCATGAAAATATTTCACTTCTCCATCAAACTTGAAAGAGATTTTTGCAGGGTATAGTAGTCTGGACGGGAACTGTTTTCATAGAGGACTTGAAGCCCTCTAGTCCATGCTCTTCTTGCCTTCATGGTTTGTGGAGAGAAGTCAGTCATAATTCTGATGGATTTTTCTTTGAATGTGATCTGCTTCTTTTCTCTAGTGGCTTTCAGTTATTATTCTTCTGCTGAGTTTCTAGAAACTTGACCATTTTATGTCTCGGTGTGTTTTTAATTGTGTTGAGGTTAGTTGGAATTCTGTATGCTTCGCTTACCTGATCATCAGATTGTTTCCTCATATTTGGAAAATTTTCTGCTATTACTTCTGCCCACATTTATTTAATGCCATTTGTATTGACTCCTTCTTTCTCATTGATGCCTATTATCTCACATTGTTCATCTTTGCATCATCTTCCAGGTGACTGATAACTTTTTCTGCATCCTAGTTTTCAAGAGATCTTTTCTTACCTTTTCACTAGCTGCACCAGCGTCTTCAAGATTGGAATCTCTGTCTTCACTTTCACTTAAACGGTTTTGCAAGCTTGTGATTGAGATTATATATTTCTCTATATCTCTTTGACTTTGCTTCATGTGATCTGTTTCTTTTTTTTTATTGACCATTCAAGGAATCCATTATTTTTTTAATCTCCTCCTTTTTTTATCTACATCTTTTTAGAAGCAGTTATTATTTCTTTTACTGCAGTGTTTTTTCAGATTGGGTTTCCTCCTTATGTTTCTGAGGCTGATTCCTTACTTCGGATGATATGAATCCCAAGAATTCTCTTCTTATTTCTGAAAATTCTGCTCTGAGTTCTTCTATAACTTTCTGCTCTTGCTTATTTACTATCAATGCTATTAATTTGTACATTTGAGCTGAGCTAGTAGAAAAGAATTCCACTCTGAGGTCCTCTATGACTTTGTGCTGTTGCTTATTTACTATTGACACTATTTCCAATCTGAGTTCCTCTATACTTTTCTGCAGCTGTTTCTTTATTTACGAAGCTGTTGATTCATTGATTTCAACTGTGTGATTCAGAATTTGTTCTGTGTTGGTGTGTTCTGCACTCGTTATAGGTGGGTTTGGGTTCTGCGATTGCATTTTGTTTCTTCTCTTTGGTATTTTGTGTAGCACTGTCTTCTGACCTTTGTTATAAAGCTTTGTTGCAGTTATAACCTTAGTACCTACTGAAGGTCACGCTCAGATCTACAAAGTTTGGATTTATCCAGCTGTGCCTGGCTTATGTCTGACTGCTGTGCGCAGCTCCTTCCTGATTCTGCCTTTGGGATTGTAACTGTTGTGCCCCTCTGGCAAGATGTTCTGCTCCTCAACTAGCTGGGTGGTTGTGTCCCCTACTCTCTCTGCAGGGATTGCAGCTCCAGAGCTTCATCTCATGCCTGTATGCCAGGCCTGAGCTGAGTCTGGAGGAGATGGGTTGGAGTAGTTGGTAGAGGCAGGTCTCCCACACCCTCGCCAGGACTGGGTTAGGACTTGATCTGTGCTCCCCAGAACGCGACAGATATTCTCACTGAGCAGTTAGGCTGGAGGGGATGCTGCAGAGTGGTGGGGGTGTCCAAAGTGGGTGGAAGATGTTCTCACGCTGCGCCTGGGCTGGGACCGGCAGGTCCCTCCAGCACAGAGTAGCTGGAAGCTCTCCCACACATCCACCGGGTCTTGGCCAGGACTGGACCTGCGTGTCCCTAGAACGTTGCAGAAATTCTCACATGACTGACAGGGTGGTGGCGTGGTGCTGCGGAGTGTTATGGATGGCCCCAAGTGGATAGAAGAGGGTCTCACTGACGCTGCGCCTGGACTGGAAATGGTAGGTCCCACTGGTGCAGGATATCCAATGATGAAAGTACTTTAAAATTTTTAGCTTTTTAATTCTTTCAGGGCTTATTAGTTGGTATCCATGATGTGCAACATGTTAGTAGACATTGTGGTTTACCACCCAGTGAAGAAGGTATTTCAAGGTCAGAAAGGCACAAAAATAACTTTCAATAAGAATAGAGTTTGAGAATTTCTATACTACACTATTTCAGAAATGTAAGCCAAATGTTGCTCTTTACTTCAAATTCTATCACTAAAATTGGAACGACATACAGGGGATTCTTAAGTCAAATATTTTATAGAGTGCTAGATCAGAGAACTTTTAAATTTTTGCATTGGCATTTATCCTGACAGTGTATCAATATGGAGAAGGAAAGATGAGGAAAAAATTGGATGTGACATTTAAAATGTTTTGCCGATGCAAGATTAACAATGAAATGTATTTCTTTGGCCCTTTTACAGACTTGGCATTCAACATGTCTGCATTGCAACAGAATATGGAAATTCACTTAAAGCTTTATAAGGCTTCCTACAAAGAGGATAATAGCTCAATTATGTTTCTTTGAACACAATCTTTTATGATGAACAATTAAAATGTTTAGAAATATTTTCAGTTCATATTTTCCTGGCATAATAAAAGCTTATGGAGGTAGTGTGAAAAAGATACTTTGGATAATCTGATTCATTTTTCACAGTTTTTGACAAAGAAAACTCTTCTAGAGAACATCTCACTATCTCTGGAGAAAGATGATTTCCAGAGAAACATTGTTGAAAACTGGATATTGACTTTTGCAAAGAGATCACATGCTATCATATATTGAGTGATGTAAAGTCAAGATGGCAGAGAATAAAATGCTTCCAGTTTGTCTGAATCAAACCTAACACAGTGGTACTGAATTGAACATCTTCCTTTATTGCTTATTTTTCATTCCTAATATGTTTTATTCTGTTTGCAAAAGAAATACCATCATAGATTAAAGAGCACTTTGCAGCCATATTTGGATACTGCTAGTGTGTTTGATCGATATTGGTAGCCAATTCAGAAATTATCCAAAGATAAAAATAGGAAAGATTCTTTCTTCTGTATTTTTTCATTGCAAATATTGCAGGCAGCTAGATAACTTAGAAATATTATAGGCAGTCAGATAGAGCTAGGCCCTCAAGGAGACAGTATAGAAGACAAGGGGACTTTGCAACTGGGAGAAACAGACACCTCTGCTATGGGCCAGACCTCAGGAAAAGAAAAAGCAAACAAATGCAGCCACATACTTTCTTAGGAAAGGAGTGGGCCTTAGGGATTGGTATTGTACATAGGTATCAATCACCTGGAAGCTAGAGAGAGTCACTGACCCAACCCCTAGCAGGAAAAGCTCCTGATCTGTTTTCAAGCCCACTTGGTCCTGGATTTATTCAATTCCATCTGAGTGAATGTGTTTGTAGTCTTATTGCTTGATGATAGTTTTATCCCACCTTATGCCCATGTAGAATTTCCATGTTTTCTACCTTTGACCTGTCTCATCTTATCTCATGATTTTACTGTCTAAAATCTCTGGAAAAGACAGCATTCCATCAACTCACTCAGGTTCCCCTTCTTTCTCTCTGAAAGGAGCTTTCTTTATCCCACTTAGTATATTCTGGTCTTAACCTCTGTTGTTCCTAAAATCCTTCTTTGGTTTTAGAGAATATGAATTCAGCTCAGGTATCTTTCAGGCTGGGAGTTTCATTTTCCTATATCACGATTATGAATACTACTTTAAATGTTGTTATTTGCATCATTATGTTACCATTCTTTACCAGCTCAGGTTACATAAAGTGTGGAAGTGTATCACAATTTTTTTCTTTATTTTATTAATTTTATTGAAAAACAAATACCAATGAGACAGTTTCAAAACAGATCAGTAGGCAGTTTCAATAATAAATACATTGTACATTGTTGTCTCAGTGGTAATTCATTGTACAAGATGCAGACATGACATCTCATCCACAAACACTATTTGAACAAATTTTCTTATTTATAGAATTAAGAGAATGTAGGTATATATCTATATTAAGTATTTTCAATATACAGATACAAATGATCATTCAATTGTATTCCCTTTTTTCATTTAGTTTTCTCAGAGAAGGGTATTCCATTGTCATTTAAATATTGTAGGCACATGAATTCAATAAAATATTCCAATATAGCCCAGTAGTCCATAATAGTTATGGATCATCCCCAGGACTGGCAATGTCAGAAGTTGTTGACCTGAGCCATTTACAGCCCAGTATACCAGCATGGCTTCACCTCTTATAACTTGCTTTTATACCCTTCAGATGCATGGTTAAGACCAAGAAAAACAAGACCTCTATTTCAAGAAATGTAACATTTGTATCTGATAAGGTCAGTCAAGTCAGGATTTCACCGCACTTTGCAGGTCCTTTGTCAGTGTCAGCCATGTGGATGAGTCACGGCCATTGCTTGACCAATTTGCTCTCTGTGAAAGCCTGAAAGAATGTTTTTGCCACATGTGACTCTCGTTAGGCACATACTTCATTGTCTATAACTTTCCACTGTGGCCCCATAATCTCCTTGATCAAAAAATTTGGGACAAAACTGAGTAACATGATGTTAAAGAATAAGTTTTTCTTTTAGATTTATGATTGTATGTTTTTGTTTTCCCAATACTTTTTTATTTCTTATTTCTTATTTTTATTTTTATATATTTATTTATTTTTCTCCATGATTTTATTGATAAACAAATACTAATGAGACAGTTTCAAATAAAATTGGTAGGACAGTTTCAATAATTAACACATTGCATACCTTCTTCCTAGTCGTTAATTGCTGTACAAGATGCGGACATGATATACTAATACCATTAGAACAAATAACTCTATTCATTAAGAGAATGTAACTATATATCTATCCTAACCACTTTGAATACACAGATGCACAATGGACATTCATCTCTATACCCTTTTTTGGTTCCATGATTTGAATATTACAGGTGTGTAAACAGCAAAATATTCAAAAACAGTCCAGTAGCCCATAATAGTATTGGGTCTTCCACTTGACTGGAAATGTCAGAAATTGTTGACCTGAGTCCCCTACAGCTCAACATAACAGCATGGCTTTACATCTTATATTTCATTTTTATATGTTCCGCTGGATGGTTAAGACCAAGGTAAAGCAGGACCTATGCAACAAGAGTTGTAGCTCTTGGGTCTGAAAAGGTCAGAGAAATTCCCTCAGGATTTATCCTGAGATACTGTACCTCAGATTGTAGAACATTTGTCAGTGTCAGCCATGTGGATGAGTCACAGCCATTGCTTAGAAATGTGCTTTCTGTGAAAGCCTAAGAAAATGTTACTCTCCATGTGACTCTCCATAGGCACAATCTACATCATCGATCACTTTCCTTTTTGTCCCCATACTCTTTTTGATCACTAAATTTGGGACACTACTGAGTTACATGGCATTACTGTACAAGTTCTCATATGTCCTCAGACTGAATTGATCTTAGAAGGCTAGGGCCAAAATGTTGGCTTTCCTTGTGGCCTTCCTTTTTCTCTAATTTTGGTCGGCAAACATAGGTTGTTAGCCATCCAGAAGACAAGCTTATTGTTATGACCATACAACTTAGGCTGTTAACCTTAACCTTACTATCTGTCTACATATCAAACATCTTAGGCATAATATGGAGCAGGTATTTTTCATCAAGTATTGATATGTTGAACTTTAAGTCCCTACAGAATATAATAAAAACATTGAAAAATTAGAATATATTTTAAAAATAGGCATTACAAATTGTATAATTATTATGTTTACACATAAGTCCAAAAATCTAACCGTATACAACCTTGAAGCACGACAGTCCCACAACATTCCTTTTCCTGTCTCTTGCCTTCATTTGCCACCCCCTTCTTTTTGAACAGTCATCTACCTGAGAGACAACACAGCAACAACTGACATGTCATGATAAGCAGCCCATATTCACAAGATCAGAAGGACAGATTCTCCAAGCATGAAACTACTATTAAAAATTACCATCTGGAGTGCAGTAGCTTAGACAACAGGTATCAATATATATAATTCATCAGGTTGAGAATTTTTCCAATTAACTGTTAGAATCAAAAATGTTCTGGGGATTCTCAGGATAATTGCTTGCCCATCTTCTACATAGAACTGTATGACTTGACTTATTCATGTTTCCTAGCTCTTCTCCTTTCCCACTCTTCATTAGTTAGTCCTTGAGATCCTGCTTTCCTTTAACTTGTATTATATTTTTCTATTTGTAATTCTTCTTTTGAGCTCTTATATTAGGGAAAATATATGTTATTTACACATGTGTGTCTGGTTTATTTCACTTATGAGTATATGTTCAAGTGGCATCCACTTCAATATAAAGGCTTTGAGTTTATCATTCTTAATAGCTGAACAATACTCCAATGTGTAAAAATACCACATCTTTTTCAATCATTCCTCAGGTGATGGGTATCTTGGTTGTTTCCAAGATTTGGCTATCACAAATTGTGCTGCTA
>NW_004524966.1:373220-381673 GCF_000260255.1 Octodon degus | reverse complement strand
TTTGGGGCCCTAGTGTTTTTTAGTTCTTTATAGATTCTAGAGAGCAGACCTTTGTCTGAGTACTTATTTGTCATGATTTTTTCCAAATTTGTGGGTTGTCTTCTCACTTTGTTGGTAATTTCTTTTGATGGGAAAAAAGTAACTTCTCAGTGAGAGCAGGTCCTAGTTGTTAATTATTTCAACTGTTTCCCACGCGATTTGATTTCTGTTCATAAACTCTTTGCCTACCCCTATGTCTTCAAGAATTCCTCCCACTTTCTCTTCCATGAGATTTAGTGTCTCTGCTTAAATGTTTAGATCTTTAATCCATTTTGATTTTAGTTTAGTGCATGGTGATAGACCTGGGTAAAGTTTGAATTTTCGACAAGTAGAGAGCCAGTTTTTCCAGCACCATTTGTTAAAGAGGCTATCTTTCTTCCAGGGAGTATGTTTGGCCCCGGTTGTCAAAGATAAGGTGGTTGAGTGTGTTTGTAGGGGCTTCAGCGTGTTCTAATCTATTGCATTGATCCTCACGTCTATTTTGTTGCCAGTACCATGCTGATTTTATCACAGTAGCCTTGTAGTATAATTTCATGTCAGGAATTGGACTGCCTCCTGCTTAGTGTTTGTTGCCCAGAATTGCTTTTGTTATTCTAGGTCTTTTCTGGCTCCAGATAAATTTTAGGACTGATTTCTCTGTGTCTGTGAGATATGTCGGTGGTAGTCTGATAGGGATTGCATTAAATCTGTACAGCAATTTTGGGAGCATGCCCATCTTCACAATGTTGGTTCTTCCTATCCAGGAGTATGGAATAACTTTCCTTTCCTGAAATCCTCCATGATCTCTTTTTTCAGAGTCTTGTAATTTTCCTTGGAAAGATCTTTGACTTCTTTAGTTAGATTAATTCCAAGGTATTTCATTTTCTTCGGTGCTATTGTAAAAGGTATTGTTTCTATAGTGTCCCTCTCAGTGTATTTTTTGTCTGTGTAGGGGAATGCTATTGACTTTTGGATTTTGACATTATAACCTGCTATGCTTCCGAATTTCTGTATTAGTTCTAGTATCTTCTTGCTGGAGTTTTTTGGGTCTTCTAAGTAAAGTATCATGTCATCTGCAAATAAAGATAATTTAACTTCTTCTTTGCCTATTCTTATTCCTTCTATTTCTTTCTCTTGTCTAATTGCTGTAGCTAATGATTCCAGAACTATAATGAATAGGAGCGGTGATAGGGGACATCCTTGTTGTGTACCAGATCTAGGAGTAAAAGATTTCAATTTTTCCCCATTTAGGATTATGTTAGTAGTTTGGTTTTCATAAATGGCTTTTACCAGATTGAAGTAGAGGCCATCTATTCCAATTTTCTGTAGGACTTTGAACATGAATGAGTGTTGGACTTTGTCAAAAGCCTTTTCTGCATCAATGGAGATGATCATGTGGTTTTTAGTTCTCACTCTATTGACATAGTGTATTACATTTACAGATTTTCGAATACTGAACCATTCTTGCATCCATGGGTTGAATCCTACCTGGTCATGGTGTATGATCTTCTTGATGATTTGCTGTATTCTATTTGCTAGGATTTTATTGAGCATTTTCCCATCTATGTTAATGAGTGAGATCGGACTGTAGTTCTCTTTCTTAGTTGCGTCTTTGCCTGTTTTTGGTATCAGTATAATAGTTGTCTTCAGGAATGATTTTGGAAAGATTGCTTCCTTTTCAATTTCATTGAAGATTTTGAGGAGTATAGGGACTACATCTTCTGTAAATGTCTTTTAGAATTCAGGTGTGAATCCATCTGGACCTGGACTTTTCTTTGCCAGTAGGTTTTTAATTGCATCTCGTATTTCATTGGCTTTTATTGGGCTATTCAGAGTGGTTATATACTGTCGATTTAGTTGTGGTACTTTGTACCTTTCTAGGAATCTGTCCATTTCTTCTGTGTCTTCTATTCTAAACATTCTCAAAGTATCTATAGACAATCTTCTGAATTTCCACTGAGTCTGTGAAAATTACACCTTTTTCATTCCTTATGGCTTGTATTTTAATTTTTTCTTTCCTCTTTTGGATGAGGTTAGCTAGGGGCTTATTGATTTTATTTAATCTATCGAAGAACCAGCTTTTTGCTTTTTAATTCTTTGAATTGTTTTTTTCTTCTTAATTGAATTAATTTCTGCCCTAATCTTTATGATTTTCTTTTGTCTTTGGACTGTGGGTTTGGTTTGCTCTTCCTTTCCTAGTTGTTGAAGGTGCAGCATTGGGGTATTTATTTGTTTCCATTCTGTTTTACTAATGTGTGAGTTCACAGTTATGCATTTCCCTCTGGGAACTGCTTTCACTGTATCCCATAAATTACGATAATTTTTGCTTGAATTATCATTGAATTGTAGATATTGTTGAATTTTTTGTTTAATTTTATCTGTGACCCATTTGTTGCTGGGTAGGGTGTCATTTAATTTCCATGTATTGAATGGTTTTTTTTTTTTTTTTGTTTCTCTTGTCATTTACTTCCAGTTCATTGCACTGTGGTCACATAATATGCATGGGATAATTTCTGTTTTCTTACATATACTTAAGCATGACCTATGGACCAGTATGTGATCTATTTTAGAAAATGACCCATGTGCAGCTGAGAAAAATGTGTATTCAGCTGAGTTTGGGTGGAAAACTCTGTATATGTCCACCAAGTCCATTTGCTTCAAGCTCTGGTTCTGTTCTGTTTTTTCTTTGCTAAGCTTTTGTCCCGTTGACCAATATTTTGGAGATAAGTGGATGTTAAGGTTTCCTGTTAAAATTGTGTTATTAGATATTAGATTTTTCATGCCCATTAAGTTTTGCTTTATATAGTTAAGTGCCCCTGTGTTTGGTGCATACATATTTAAGATTATTACTTCTTACTCTTGAATTTTTCCCCCAACCAGTATATAGTGGCCTTCTTTATTTCGCTTGATAATTGCTGATTTGATGTTGAGACTGTCTGAGAATAGGATTGCTACCCCTGCTATTTTCTGAGGTTCTGGGGCATGTAGTATTTTATTCCATCCTTTGACGTTCAGACTATGAATGTCTTTAAGAGTTAAGTGTTTTTCTTGTATACAGCATATTGTTGGATTTTATTTGCTAATCCACTGTGCTACTCTATTTCTCTTAATTGGTGAATTGAGTCCATTTACATTGATGATTAGAATTGAGATGTATTGATTTCCGGTTGACATGTTATTTACCTGTTGTCATTTACTCATTTTTTTCCTGTGTTTAATTCCTTGCTCTATTAAGTTGCTTGCTTCTGTTCTGATTCGTGGAGTTCTGATCATTTTGTTCCCTTCTAGAACATCTTTCAGTAGCCTGTGTAGGATTGGCTTTATCCTCACACAATTCTTTAGCTGTTCTTTGTCATGAATGTATTTCACTTCTCCATTAAACTTGAAAGAAAGTTTGGCAGGGTATAATAGTCTCAGCTGGAATGTGTTTTCATAGAGGACTTTAAGTCCTTTTCTCCATGCTCTTCTTGCCTTCATGTTTTGTGAAGTGAAGTCAGCCGTAATTCTGATGGGTTTACCTTTGAATGTGATCTGATTTTTTTCTCCAGCAGCTTTCTGTGTATTATTCTTGTGCTGAATTTCTGGGATCTTGTCTAATATATGTCTCAGTGTGTTTTTTCATTAGGTTTAGGTTACTTGGCGTTCTGTATTCTTCGTTTACCTGAATGTCAGATTTTTTCCTCATATTTGGGAAGTTTTCTGCTATTACTTCTGCCCATATTTTTTAATGTCATTTGTATTGACTCCTTCTTTCTCATTGATGCCTATTAGTCTTACATTGTTCATCTTTGCAACATCTTGAAGGTGATGGATTATTCTTTCCTGCATCCTCGTTTTTTTTTAAGAGATCCTTTCTTACCTTTTCACTAGCTGCACCACCATCTTCAAGATCTGAAACTGTTTTCACTTTCAGTTGAACTGTTTTGCAAGCTTTTGATTGAGATTTTAATTTCCTCTATATCTCTTTGACTCTGTTTCTTGTCATCTATTTCTTTCCTGTATTGCTTATTCAAGGAGTACGTCATTTTTCTAATCTCTATTTTTATTTTTTATCAATGTCTTCTTTAGAAGCAGTTATAAATTCTTTTAGTGCAGTGTTTTTTTTTCAGATTGGGTTTGCTCCCTGTGTTTCTGCAGTTGCTTTTTTATTTCATCTGCTATGAGTTCTGAGAATTCTTTTTGTTTATTTCAGAAAAGAATTGCGCTCTGAATTCCTGTATAACTTTCTGCTGTTGTTTATTTTCTATCGACCCTATTAATTCATGCTTTTGATCCGAGCTAGTGTCCTCTGCCCTTGTTCTGGGTGAGCACTGGGTTTTCTCCATATGTTTCTGCATTTGATATTTTACTGAACATGTTTTTAATTCAGGGATTTCTTTTTTTATTTCCAATCTGAGTTCCTCTATACCTTTCTGCAGCTGCTTCTTTATTTCATAAGCTGTTGATTCATTGATTTCAGCTGTGTGATTCCCAATTTGTTCTGCATTAGTGTCCTCTGCAGATGTTATGGGCGGGCTTGTGTTCTGAGGTTACATTTTGTTCCTTCTCGTTATTTTGTGTAGCATTGTCTTCTGAATTTTGTTGTAGATCTTTGTTTTAGTTATAACCTTAGCACGTACTGAAGTTCTGGTGTAGATCTACCAGATTTATCCAGCTGTGCCTGGCTTGTGTCTGGTTGCTGTGCTCAGCTCCTTCCTGCTGCTGCCCTTTAGGGTGAACCTTTCATGCCCCTCTTGTAAGATGTTCTGCTCTTGGGCTAGGTTGGTGGTTCTATCCTCTACCCTCTCTGCAGGGATTTCAGCTGCAGGGTTACACCACAGGCCTGTATGCCAGGCATGAGCTGAGCCTGGAGGGGACAAGGTGAATTAGTGGCTAGTGGCAGCTCTCCCACACACTCACTGGGCCTGTGCTAGGCCTGGGTTTGTGGATTCCAGGAACGAGGCAGAAATTCCTCCTTGGTTTGCGGGGTAGGGTTCGTTTTGTGGAGTGTTGGTGGGCATCCCATGGGGGTGGCATAGGGTCTCACCCATGCTGCGCCTGGGCTGGGACCAGTAATAGGTCCCGCCAGCGCAGGGTAGCCGGGAGCTCCTCCACACACTTGCTGGACCTGGGGTAGGACTGGGTCTGGGGGTTCCCGGTATGCGGTAGAAACTCCTACTGTGCAGGCGGGGTGGGGGAGGTGCTTTGGAATGGTGGGGGGCATCCCAAGAGGGTGGAAGAGGGTCTCATCCATGCTGCGCCTGGGCTGAGATCCGCAGTAGGTCATGCAGGCACAGGGTAGTGGGACACTGTCCCACACACTCACAGGGTCTTTGCTAGGACTGGGTCTGTGGGTTCCCGGAACGCGGCAGCTCCCAATACATTTTAATAAAACTACCAAATAATTGTTTCATTTAAATCTAAGACTTACTGCATAATGGTGGAATTTATAGAATTTTTATGTATAAATAAACAAAAATCTTTGATAACAAAGTGGTTATAACAATATTAGCTGGCAGCTCTCCTATTAGAAAAAAACTTACAGGCATTTAGGGAGGTGAGCAAACTTCATGATAAAAAAGAGAAAGATTTAAGTGTGCTCTGAAAGAAAATTATTAGCATGAGGAAGTTGAAGGTGCCTGAATTAGAAGTAAAATATTGCATATGATTGGCTTGGGGAAGAAGTTTGCTTTCTCTTTGGTTCTATGTGGAACACAAAGGACAGTAGGGAGAAAATAGAAGCTAGTAATCATCAGCCAAGCCCCAATCATTCTGAAATGGTTGTTGGAGAGGATGTGGCCTAGTGTCTTCACAATAGTTGCTGAAGAGATTGTCGGTCTCAGTTGTACTATCACATTTTTATTCTCAGTTTGATTACAAATTGACTCCTGTGCATACCATTAAGATCTTATAGTTGCATTTTGATTTTCTTTATTACTACCTACATAAAACTAGATAATATATTGTTCCAAGAGCCTTAGTTTTTTCACCTAGAAAATCAGAATCATAATACTTACTTTTTAGGGTCATAGTAAGAGCAAAACGAAACTTAAGTAATAACTACTATATGCTTCTAACATAATGATAAATGTACACTTACAGTTCTTATTGCTGTTATCATGGTATATACTTTTCTAAAAGATCATTTTGAATAGCATCACTAAGAAGATTTCTTTTTTAAGTTGCTGTCCTTGAAGGCAGAAGGTTATTGTCCCTAAAGGTTTGCAAAATATATATGAACTGATAATGTAGTAGTAGGTATGATTCTCTTAAACAACTTCATATCCTTTCTTTAATTTCTCAAATATGAGATACAAAAGAGCCTCATATACCTTTGAAGAATTTGAGTGAAACTTTTGTTTTCCCAATTATTTTTTACTTGTTTGATTTCTAGTGGTCTAGTTCACATTTAGTTTATGTTATAATTCTCTTCCTTCAAGGAGAGATTTATAACATAAAGAAATATATTTGCTTTTATAGATATGGTTATATTTTATTCTTCACTGATTTACTGGTGCCTGATTATGAAAGTTGCAAAGGAAATAAATAATGTCATATTATATTGATAGTATAAATATTTTTTCTGGCACAGAATCACTATGATAGGATTTCTCTGATTTATCTGTAGTTCAAATATGTTAATTCAATTTAAAATGAGTCTGGTGTCAAATTCAAATGAATTCTTACTCCTTTAAACCTCTCCAAATACATTTTAGTATATTCTCATTTTTTTCCAAGTTCTATTGTACCAATTTTCCCATGGTATATATTTTTTGAAGATACTTGCCCTCCCGAGTCTTCTATCCTTTGTCAATATCGGACTGAAAGAAGCTAGGCTTATGACAGATGTATCATTGTTTAAAAATTCTCTCTTTATGGATTTTCAAGATGCATTATCTGTCACTTTCATTGTATGCCTTCTGGTTTAAAATAAAAATAAGTGTACAATATCGTTTTATGATATTTCAAGTTATTATTATACTTGGCTGTAATTTTCATTAGTGCAGTGGAAATATCAAAGAAAGTATGTATATAGTATGAAATGAAAGAAAATCTTCTGATGTGCACACCTGGTTTTATTTTTTATTTATTTATTTTGTACAGGATCTTGCTATGCAACTCAGACTCATAGTGATCATCTTTTTTCAGCCTTCTTGGCACTGAGGTTACAGGCATGTGCTACCATGCCGTTTTACTGACTGGCACAGCATGCCCATGGTTCTGAGGTTAGCACGGTATGCAGTACCAGTGACCAAATAGTACTTGCCAGCCAGGCACTTTTACCACTGAGCTACCACTGAGCACAATTTGTCCACTTTTATTTGCTTGTGATAGGCACCACACAATGACAGATACACTTTATATCAAGTAGTCAGATGCTGGAGACATTTTCAGTGAAGAAAAAGGAATCACTTTTCAGTGAGAGTGCAATGTGTGTGTGTGGGGGGGAGGTATCATTTATATTCCTCCCTCAGTGATGGCCTGACTAGAATTTGTCTGTGATCTTAACTAAGAGAAGTTGGAGATGAACACATTTAAAAAGTATGTGAGATTGCATGCCTAGTACTGCCAGATGCAGAGTTTACTACAGGTAGGTGGTAACAACTGAATAACAAACACAGGTGCAGCTGCCACTGCAAGACAGTCAGGAGGTGGAGGGGGAAGAGCAATGGCCCAGGCAGATATAGTCTGATCTGGTTTCTGGTGCTTGTGAAGCTGATTCTCTGGAACAGTGTTTCTGGGGCAAACAGATTCAGTAGACCAAATTTAGTCCATGGGTCAAAGTTAATCTATCCCTTCCCTTGATCTTTTTTTTTCCTCTTATTTACCATATGCTTGTCATATTATGAAATAATTTCTCTTTTACCTTCAGTTATTCACTACAGAACTTTGTATTTTAGCAATTATAGTCCCAATATTGTTTTTTTTGCCAGGCAAACACTTATTGCACTGAGCTATCTTCCCAGCCAAGATTGTTTTATTTGCTACAATTATTTGTATAATCTTTTATTTGAGATGTCTAAATTACTTTTACAATTCTCTCTCAGAATAGTTTTCTTCTATTTAAATTTGTCAAATATTTGAAAAAGGAATAATAAAGGAATAATAAGTATTTTTAAACTACATTGAATACTGAAATGTATACTCCTTGCTACTTAATTTTCTTTTCAGATAAATATATTTTTACAGTATTTGGGATACCATATTGAAAATGTTTCATTTCTGAAAATTAAAATTTTGTGGTACTTCCTGTATTTTATCCATCAACCTTATTTCATGTAGGTCTTTGGTTCATAAATATAGTATTTTCAAGAAAATTACTAAACTAAAAAGTTCTGTTATGATTACATCTTTTAGACCCAGTCCTAGCCCAGGTCCGGTGAGTGTGTGGAGAGCTTCCTGCTACCCTGCGCCGGCGGGACCAGTCCCAGCCCAGGCGCAGCGTGGGCCAGACC
>NW_004524966.1:355915-366540 GCF_000260255.1 Octodon degus | reverse complement strand
ATGTTGTTTGTAAATAGGATCACAAGTCCGCATCTTGTACAGCAATTAACCACTAAGAAGAATATATGCAGTGTATTATTTGTTGAAAAATAAAAAATAATAATAAAAAAATTACATCTTTTTTGGCAAAGTTTTGCTTTACTCTTATCCTTTATTATTCCTCAAATGAAATTTCATGCAGAAAAATGTCGGTGTGGTTAGCCTTTAAATTTGGTAAAAATTATTGTCAAAGAAATGAAATATATTGGAATAATTTGCAAAACCATATTTTTTGTTTGTTTTTGTTTTTGTTTTGTTTTGTATTTAACAGAGGCTCTACAGGCTCTACAGGGTCTTATTACTTACTTCAGACTTGTAGTGATTCTTCTGTTTTCAACCTCTAAGTGCTGGAATTACAGGTGTGTTCCACCATGCCTTGTCTCAATCTCTGTCTCATCGGAGTTGGCACAGCACACCAGTGGATCAAACCCCAGCTGTTTTGTGAGTTCACAGCTGTAAATTTCACTCTAAGAACTGCTTTCATTGCATCCCACAAATTCTAATAATTTGTACTTGAATTTTCATTAAATTGTAGATATTGTTTAATTTCTTGTTTCATTTAATCTGCAACCCATTGGTAGCTGAGAAGGGTGTTGTTTAATTTCCATGTATTTATGGGTTTTGTGGTTTCTTTCATTATTTATTTCCAGTTTCATTGCACTGTGGTTAGATCATAAACATGGGATAATTATTGTTTTCTGTCACATACTTAAGCTTGAACTATAGACTAGTATGTGGTCTATTTTAGAAAATGTCCCATGTGCAGCTGAAAAAACGTTTTCAGCTGTGGTTGGGTGTAAATCTTTGTACATGTCCACTAAGTCCATTTGTTCCAAGCTCTGGTTGAATTCTGCTACTTCTTAGCTGCTTTTGTCCTCTTTCCCTATCTTTTTGGGATAAATCGGTATTAAGGTCTCCTGTTAAGAATTCGGTATAGGGTGTTATATATTTCATGTCCATTAAGATTTGTCTTATATAGCTGGGTGCTCCCTTGTTGGGTGCATATATATTTATGATTGTTACCGCTTCCTCTTGAATTTTTTTGCCTAATCAGTATGTAGTGCTCTTCTTTATTTAATTTGATTATTCTTGGTTTGAAGTTGAGACTGTTTGCAAATAGGATTGCTATCCCTGTTTCCCCCCCCCCCCGAGGTGCAGTGTCATGTCGTATTCATTTACATGTAGTATTGTTTGACTTTTAGCCTATGAATTTCTTTATGAGTTAAGTGTGTTTGTTTCATACAGCTTTATTTTGGATTTAATTGACCATTTACATTAATGGTTACAATTGAGATGTATTGAATTATGATTGACATGTTATTTACCTGCTGTTGCTTACCCGTTTTTCTCCTGTGTTTGTTTGCCCTATTTAGTGAGTTCTTTCCATTCTCAATCGTGGAGTCCTGGTCATGTTGCTTCCTCTGTAGAATATCTTTTAGTAGTCTGTGTAGTGTCCCGAACCAGCGGGTCAGACAATGAAGGTCACCTGGGAGAGGAGCGGGGAACTGAAGAGGGTCAAAGGACAGGAGACGCGAGAAATGAGGACAAGACAGGATTCTGATCAAGTCCCAATTTATTCAGGGGAGGTGCTGGGTACATATAGGGAGTGTAGGAATGAGGAAATCTTGGCTCTTGGGGTCAGCAGGTATCTAGACAACAGGAGAAGGTGCAACTCCTGGGTCATAGCACGTGATTCAAGGGAATGGGCAAGGTGAGAAGGACCATAAACTTAACTCAGCAGGGGAATAGAAACTTAAGAAAATGGCTGACATTATTATACAATGGATACCAGTTAATGGCCTCCCACAGTGTAGGGTTGTCTTTGTCATCATGAAATTCTTTAGTTGTTCTTTGTCATTTAAGTATTTCACTTCTCCATTAAACTTGAAAGAGAGTTTTACAGGGTATACCAGTCTGGAGGCTTTTTTTTTTCTTTTTCTTTTTTTGAGAACTTAAAGTACTCTGCTCCATGCTCTTCTTGACTTGATGGATTGTGAAAAGAAGTCTGCTATTATTTTGATGGGTTTTCCTTTAAATGTGATGTTTCTTTTCTCTAGTGGCTTTCAGTATATTGTTCTTGTGCTGGATTTCTAGGATCTTGACTATTATATGTCTCGATGTGTTTTTAATTGGGTTGATGTTATTTGGAGTTTCTATATGTTTGGGTTACCTGAATGTCAGATTATTTTCCCATATTTGGGAAGTTTTCTGCTATTACTTTTGCCCATATTCTTTTTAAATAATTTGTATTGATTCCTTCTTTCTCATTGATACCTATTAGTCTCATGTTGTTCATCTTTGCATCATGTTGCAGATGTTGAATTATTTTTTCCTCCATTTTACTTGTTTTTAAGAGATCTTTTCTTACCTTTTCACTAGCTGAGGTAGTGTCTTCAAGATCTAAAACTCTATCTTCACTTTCATTTAAACTTTTGCCAGATTGTGATTGAGATTTTAATTTCCTGTATATCTATTTGAAACAACTTCCTGCATTCTATTTCTTTCCTGTATTTCTCATTCAAAGATTCCATCATTTTTCTAATCTCTTCTTTTTTATCAGTGCCTTCTTTAGCAGCACTTAATAGTTCTTTCATCATATTTATCATCTCTTGTTTTACTTCAGAGATTAATTATGATCTGAGTTTTTCTATACTCTGCTGCAATTGTTTCTTTACTTCAAACACTATCAATTCAGAGATTTCAGCTGTGTGATTCCCAATTTCTTCTATGCTAGTGTCTACTGCATTTTGATAGGTGGGTTCAGGGCCTGAGACTGCATTTTGCTCCTTCTTTTGTCGTTTTGTATAGCACTATGCTCTGACCTTTGGTGTAGAGATTCATGCAGTTATAACCTTAGCACTTTCTGAAATTCTTACCCAAGAGAGATTATATGGCTAAAGCAGTTATAATTTTGCATTTACAGAACTACAATTAGGAAAACTTATCATGGGTAGTGATATTTAGCAGTTGACAAACTTTTGTAGCTAACTGGTTTGTATTTTATACAGTAAGAGCAAATATTATGACTGTGTACCTAAGCAGATATTAAAGGGGAAATTTGTATTTAAGCTAGTTCCCCTAAGTTTTGTTTGATCACCTCCCCTTCTAGCAGACTAGTTCACACAGTTACCTTTTTCCCCTTATGTAGATCAAGAGAAAAAGAGAGGACACTCTCATAGATCTCATAAATACTTTGTCTAGCAAAGTATCTCAGGTTACTGGTTCTAGATCTACCAAGTTTGAACTCATCTAGATGTTCCTGACTTAGATCTGGCTGCTATGCTGAGCTTCTTCCTACTGCAGCCTGTGGAAATAAACCTGTTTTGCCCCTCTGGCAAGATGTCCTCCTCCTGGATTAGCTGGGTGAATCTGGTCCCTAGCCTCTCTGCAGGAACTTTAGCTGCAGAGTCTCCTACCAGGCCTGTCTGATGGAGGAGGTTCCCACAAGTGTGAAGACGGTCTCCGACACACAAGCTGGACCTGGACTGGGGCTGGAGGGGTCTGGTGAATGGGGCAGAAGGTCTCCCACACACGTCGGGCCTGGGCTGTGTTTGAAAAAAACAACTGTTATTAATTCCTATTTTATATCTTGATCTGTTCCTAACATTCACACCAAACTAAAAAGACAAATCTCAGCCCTCAAACCTCACAAGAAAATTTTCTTAACTTGACTTTATGTGTCTTCAATAATAGAGACCAAAATTAACCATACGCAAATACCAACTTTTGGATGTGACACTTGGGACTCCCATCAAAGTAAGACCTTAACAAGATAATGCTGAACCTAAACAATGCTGCCACCCAAGCTCTTCCTGCAGGTGTTGCAAAGGGGGATATTGGGCATAAGCCTGCCCACACTTGCAGACTTGGTTCCATCTGCAAGCCCAGGGTCACTGGAAATGCGACTGTCCTGTCCACCATTGAACAGGTAAGTCATCCAATTCCCTGCCCTCACAGGAAAACTCACCACAGCCAGATCAATCAATATTTGAGCTGCTTGGTCTTGCCACTGAAGAGAAACAACAGAGCTTGGGGTCCATGGCCCACATCAAAGTGTCTTTGTCAGAGTCCCAAGTCTCACTGGACATCTCAGGTAAAAACAAAACAAAACAAAACAAAACAAAACAAAACAAAAAACAAAAGAAAAACTTTTCTTGTTGACATGGATACCACATGTAGTGTTCTTCTTGAATTCAAAAATTGGTGTATTAGATCTATAGTATCCATAGTGGGTGTTGATGGCCAAACTACATGACACCTTCAGACAAGTCTATTTCCTGCTCATTCTAGACACTGTCCTTCACTCATAATTTCCTTATGAATCTAACCTACTCCATACCTCTCATGGGAAGAGATCTCATTCAAAAGCTCCATGTCTCTCTCACATGTGTTTCTACAGTGCTCATCCTATAAACCTAACCTCAATGTACAGCCAGATCTTTCCTCCCCATTCCGTTATCAATCACATATTCTGAGACACTTCTCTTTCCACTCATGCTATACATGCTATTCTTACACTGGTGTGCCTCAGAGATCCCACTGTCTTTCCCTACATTCCCAATACCCAATAGACCCCAAACATCAGAGAGAACTCAAGCCCATCATTTGCCACCTCCTTACTCTTCCCTTTCAACATGGTCATGGTAAAATAACACATTCAGATCATAGATTCCCATCTTGCTTATACCCAGACTACCAATCTCCCTTTTACATCTCCCTTTTTCCCACAATCTCACATGTTCAGCACACTTCCAGACAAGTAACACAAAATAGACACACAGCTGTTTCTGTGTGGAACCTCGATACATAAAACTCCATCTTCCTTTGGCTCACTCCCCTTCTAGGGCCCCTTGTTTGGCTTGCTATTATGCTCATAATAGTCCCCTGTTTCATTTCCCTCATCCTCAATACTTTCACCAGGTTAACAATCCAAAATTTTAACTAAATACTTCTCTCAGATTACTCCTATCAGGCCTTGCTCCAACGTGACCCCTTTGATGACGACAGCTCCTCACCCTGATCTCCAGACTCATGGCTCCACAACATCCTGTTCAGCAGGAAGTAGCCAGATGATTTCTTCACACTTTTTCTATCAAATGGTCTGAGGCTGGGGAGATAGCTCAGTAGAATAAGCACTTGCCTGGCAAGTCCGGGGTCCTGAGTTCAATCTCTGGTACCACAAAAACAAAAACAAAAAAAAATGTCAAATAGACTCTGAGATGATAGGTCAGTATTCAAAGTTTCCCAGGCACCTTGTCGCAAACACTCTTCCTCTTGGTTTCCCAGGCACCCTGACCCCAAACTCATTTGCCCTCAGTCCCACACAGAACCAAATCCAAAACAGCGGAACAGGTCCACCTGACTTTGACTGGTGCAAGAAACCATGAAACTCTCCTTTGTTAACATTTAAAGTCCCCCACAGACCAGGTAGCCTGCCAAGACTAGCTCTCACTCAGCTATTCCAACACATGATCACCCTCCCTAAAAGATCGTATAAAGTCTCCTTTCCCCCTTTATTCATTGCTGTCTTGGTCTGCTAGACATTCAGTCTGCTTCATGACCTCAACGAATCTTCTACTCACCTCAGAATGCCTGACTTGGTCAACGTGCAAAGGGTGCATTTGTTCAATCTCTAGGACATCTCTATTTTTGCATTACTTATACCTTATAAATTTTGACATTGCTCAGCTGCTGGCTGTACAGTTTATGCCCAGAATCCATTCATGTCCACAATCCATTCATGATCAAGTGCCAGATATTAGACTCTTTAGAATCTGCATGTAAGTAGGATTTAAACTAAAGTTCTAATTACAAATAAAAATATATAATTATATGGATAAAATATGTAATTTGGGAGTGGCTAAAATGAGTACACATCGAATATTTTCTGTCCTACATAGTGAAAATATTAATGCATTAGTGAAGCTTCAAATTAAATGATTTCTGATAAATCAAGTATGTGAATATACTAAGGCTATGTATATATTCAGAGAAACAGAGCTGAAAATGTAATATAACAAGTGTCAAGAAGCCAAATTTTCTAGGATTGAGGATGTATGCCAATGTTTTCAGCAATTTGTCAGGATGAGGCATGAGAATTGTGATTTTGTGTCCAATCCAGGCAGCTTAGAGTAATCTCATCTCAAAATTTAAAAAGTAACAATAAAAAAGTCTGGAAAAGTATGAATACCATAGATTCAATTTCTACTACCAGAAAGAAAGAAAGAAACAAGCCAAATTTACAGATGACTTAATGGTTATGTAAAGATAATTTTATCAATTTTATGTCTCCATATATACTTCCTTGATAAACTTCTAGATTCAAAGACTCATGGCAAAGCTTTTATTGTTGTGGAAAAATCCGTAAAAATATCATTTTGAGCAAATGTAACAGATTCATTCTTATCTGATTTATAGAAAGCAGATGTCTTTTTTCCCCATAATTTTATTGAGAAACAAATAGCAATAAGAGTTTCAAACCAAATTGGTAGGACAGTTTCAATAATTCACACATTGCATACATTCTTCCTAGTGGTTAATTGCTGTACAAGATGAGGACATGATATCCTATTTACAAACACCACTAGAACAAATCCTTCTATTTATTAAGAGAATGTAACTATATATCTATCCTAACTACTTTGAATACACAGATACAAAATGAACATTCATCTGTATCCCCTTTTTTATTAAGTTCTGTTATTTGAATATTATAGGTGTGTAAACTCAGCCAAACATTCTAAAAGAGTCCAATATCCCATAATAGTATAGGGTCTTCCATTTGACAGGCCATGTCAGAAATTGTTGACCTGAGTGCCCTACAGTTCAACATAAAAGGATGGCTTTATTTCTTATATTTCGCTTTTCTACTTTTCAGCTGGATGGTTAAGACCAAGGTAAAGCAGGACCTGCGCAACACGAGTTGTAGCTTTTGGGTCTGATAAGGTCAGTGAAATCCCCTCAGGATTTATCCTGAGATTCTATACCTCAGATTGTAGGACCTTTGTCAGTGTTGGCCACGTGGATGAGTCACGGCCATTTCTCGGCCAATGTGCTCTCTGTGAAAGCCTGAGCTAATGTTTTCTCTCCATTTGACTCTCTTTAGGCACACTACATCATCGATCACTTTTCTCTTTGGCCCCATAATCTTCTTCATCAAAAAATTTGGGACACTACCGAGTTACATAATGTTACAGTACAAGGTCTCATATGTCCTGAGTCTTAATTGACCTTGGAAGGCTACGGCCATAATGTTGGCTAAAATAATTTTTTTTTGTCCAGAACCAGGGATTGAACTCAGGTCCTTGTGCTTGCCAGGGAAGTGCTTATCCCTCTGAGCCATCTCCCTCACGCCCTAGAAAGCAGATGCCTATGTGACCATGGAAAAGAAATATGTTTGAGTTATTTAAGTATGCAAGATATTTAATTTAGTTGCCTGTTTTCAGAAACAATTGCTATAGTTGAATTGAGCAGCTATTTATTTCTGATGAAGAATGCCAAAATGTTCTAATCACTCATGCATTGATTTTTTCGATCATGGATAATTATGCAATAATTTTCTGCGTTAGAACTTTGATTTGGAAATAGTCCAAATGATAAAATAAAGGCAAGATGTGTGGTCTGTTTTGATTATTTGTTTGAGTCATTCTCGATTAAGAGAAATACCAACTCCTAACACAGGGAAGATGACTGGAAAAAGATTATTAGTTGACATAAAGAATCATGAAGAGACCCAGTCCTAGCCCAGGACCGGTGAGTGTGTGGGAGAGCTTCCTGCTACTCTTTGCCAGCAGGACCAGTCCCAGCCCAGGCGCAGCATTGGCCAGACCCTCTCCCACCAACTTGGGCCGCCCCCCACCACTCCACAGTACCTCCCCCACCCCACCCGCCAAGTAGGAATTTCTGCCGTGTTCCGGGAACCCCCAGACCCAGTCCTAGCCCAGGTCTGGTGAGTGTGGGGAGAGCTTCCTGCTACACTGTGCCAGCGGGACCAGTCCCAGACCAGGAACAGAGTGGGTCAGACCCTCTCCCACCCCGTTGGGTCACCCCCCACAACTCTGCAGCACCTCACCAACCCCGCCCACCAATTAGGAAATTTGGCCCCGTTCTGGGAACCCCCAGACCCAGTCCTAGCCCAGGTCCAGTGAGGGTGTGGAGAGCTTTCTGCTACCCTGCGATGGCTGGACCAAATACTAGTCCCAGCACAGGTGCGGTGTGGGCAAGACCCTCTCCCACCCACTTGGGACGCTCCCCACCACTCCGAAGCACCTCACCCACTCCGTCTGCCGAGTAGGAATTTCTGCCCCGTTCCAGGAACCCCCAGACCCAGTCCTAGCCCAGACCCAGTGACTGTGAGGGAGAGCTTCCTCTCCCCCCTACTCCACCTGGCCCCGTCCAGGCACAGCTCAGGCCTGGCACACACACCTGGGGTGTAACCCTGCAGCTGCAATCCATGCAGAGAGTGTAGAGGATAGATACAACCAGCTGGTCTACGAGCAGAACATCTCACCACAGGGGCACAACAGGTTCAGCCTGAAGGGCAGCAGCGGGAAAGAGCTGAGCACAGCAGCCAGACCAAAGCCAGACACAGCTGGATAAGTCCAAACTTTGTAGAGCTTCACCTGAACTTCAGTACGTGCGAAGGTTATAACTACAACAAAGATCTACAACAAAGGTCAGAAGACGATGCTACACAAAATGATGAGAAGGAACAAAATGCCACCTCAGAACCCAAGCCCACCCATAACAAGTGCAGAGGACACTAACACAGAACAAATTGGAAATCACACAGCTGAAAGCAATGAATCAATGACTTCTGAAATAAAGAAAAAGCTGCGGAAAGATATAGAAGACCTCAGATTGGAAATAAAAAAAGAAATCCCTGAACTAATAACATCTGCAATAAAGAATCAAATGCAGAAACATATGGAAGAAACCCAGTGCCCAACCAGAACAAGTGCGGTGGACACTAGCTCGGCTCAAATGCATGAATTTATAGCGTCGAGAGTAAATAAGCAACAGCAGAAAGATATAAAGGACATCAGAGAACAATTCTTTTCTGAAATAAAAAAAGAACTCTCAGAACTCATAGTAGATGAAATAAAGAAGCAACGACAGAAAAAAAGGCAGGAAATCCAATCTGTAAAAAACACTACAGTAAAATAATTTCTAACTGCTTCTAAAGAAGATATTGATAAAAAAAAAATAGAGGAGATGAGAAAAATGACGGATTCCCTGAAGGAGCAATACAGGAAAGAAATAGATCGCATGAAGCAGAGTCAAAGAGATATAGAGAAAATTAAACACTCAATCACAAGCTTGCAAAACCGTTTAAGTGAATGTGAAGACAGAGTTTCAGATCTTGAAGATGCTGGTGTAGCTAGTGAAAAGGTAAGAAAGGATCTCTAAAAAACAACGAGGATGCAGGAAAGTATAATCCATCACCTGCAAGATGATGCAAAGATGAACAATGTGAGACTAATAGGCATCAATGAGAAAGAAGGAGTCAACACAAATGACATTAAAATTATGGGCACAAATAATAGCAGAAAAGTTCCCAAATATGAGGAAACAATCTGACATTCAGGTAACTGAAGCATACAGAATGCCAAGGAACCTCAACTCAATGAAAATCACACACCGAGACATATAATAGTCAAGATCCCAGAAATTCAGCAGAAGAATAATCTACTGAAAGCCACTAGAGAAAAGAAGCAGATCATATTCAAAGGAAATCCCATCAGAATTACGGCCGACTTCTCTTCACAAACCATGCAGGCAAGAAGAGCACGGAGCACAGTACTTCAGGTCCTGTATGAAAACAAATTCCAGCCCAGACTACTGTACCCTGCAAAACTCTCTTTCAATTTTGATGGAGAAGTGAAATACTTCCATGACAAAGAACAGCTAAACAATTTCGCGATGACAAAGCCAACCTTACACAGGTTACTGAAACATGTTCTAGAGAGGAACCAAAACGATCAGAACTCCACGAATGAGATCGGAAGCAACCAACTAAATACGGTAAGCAATTAAACACAGGAGTAAAAGGAGTAAACGATAACAGGTAAATAACATGGCAAGCGGAAGTCAATACATCTCAATTCTAACAATCAATGTAAATGGACTCAATTCACCAATTAAGAGAAATAGACTGGCACAGTGGACAAGGAAAAAAAAATCCTACAATAAGCTGTATACAAGAAACACATTTAATACATAAAGACAGTCATAGGCTGAAAGTCAAGGGATGGAACAAAATGCTACATGCCCCAGCACCTCAGAAAAAAGCAGGGGTAGCAATTCTACTCTCAGACAGTCTCAACTTCAAACCAACAATATCAAGCGAAATGAAGAAAGCCACTATATACTGGTTGGGGGAAAAATTCAAGAGGAAGAGGTAACACTCATAAATATGTATGCACAAAACACGGGAGCACCCTACTATATAAAGCAAATATTAATGGGCATGAGAAATGTAATATGCAATGGCACAATTTTAACAGGAGACTTTAACACACCCTTATCTCCAAAAGATAGGTCAACCAGACAAAAACTTAGCAAAGAAATAACAGAACTGAACCAGA
>NW_004524966.1:351213-354840 GCF_000260255.1 Octodon degus | reverse complement strand
ATCTCCCTATGAACATAGATGCAAAAATCC
This sequence comes from Octodon degus, assembly GCF_000260255.1. Taxonomy (NCBI): domain Eukaryota; kingdom Metazoa; phylum Chordata; class Mammalia; order Rodentia; family Octodontidae; genus Octodon; species Octodon degus. Next base: position 354,810 of record NW_004524966.1, on the reverse strand, counting down.
TCAATAAAATCCTAGCAAATAGAGTGCAGGAAACCATCAAGAAGATCATACACCATGACCAGGTAGGATTCATCCCAGGGATGCAAGGATGGTTCAATATTTGAAAATCTATCAATGTAATACACTATACCAATAGAGCGTAAACTAAAAGCCACATGATCATCTCCACTGATGCAGAAGAGGCTTTTGACAAAGTCCAACACTCATTCATGTTCAAAGTCCTAAAAAAATTGGAATATATGGGCTCTACTTCAATCTGGTAAAAGCCATTTATGAAAACCCAACAGCTAACATAATCTTAATGGGGAAAAACTGAAATCCTTTACTCTTAGATCGGGTACAAGAGAAGGATGTCCTCTATCACCACTCCTATTTAATATGGTTATGGAATCATTAGCTGTAGCCATTAGACAAGAGAAAGAAATAAAAGGAATAAGAATAGGCAAAGAAGAAGTTAAAATATCTTTATTTGTGGATGACAAGATACTTTACTTAGAAGAATCAAAAAACACCACCAAGAAGCTACTAGAATTAATACAGATATTCTCTAGCATAGCAGGTTATAAAGTCAATACCCAAAAGTCAATAGCATTACTCTACCCAGACAACAAACACACTGAGAGGGAAATTACAGAAACTATACCTTTTACAATAGCACCAAGGAAAAAGAAATACCTTGGAATTAACCTAACTAAAGAAGTCAAAGATCTTTTCAAGGAAAATTACAGTACTCTTAAAAAAGAGATCGTACAGGATTTCAGAAAATAGAAAGATTTCCCATGCTCCTGGATGGGAAAAAAACCAACATTGTGAAGATGGCCGTACTCCCAAAATTTCTGTACAGATTTAATGCAATCCCTATCAGACTACCACTTCCATATCTCACAGACATTGAAAAATCATTCCTAAAATTTAGCTGGAACTGGAAAAGACCTAGAATAGCAAAGGCTATTCTGGGCAATAAAAACAAGGTAGGTGGCATTATCATTCCTGACTTGAAATTATACAAGACTACTGTGATAAAATCAGCATGGTACTGGCATCAAAATAGACCTGAGGATCAATGGAATAGATTAAAAGACACTGAGGCCACTATGAACACACTCAGCCACATTATCTTTGACAAAGGGGCCATACATACTCACTGGATGAAAGACAGCCTCTTTAAGATATGGTGCTGGAAATCTGGCTCTCTACATGCTGAAAACTCAAACATGACCCAGGTCTATCACCGAGCACTAAACTAAAGTCAAAATGGATTAAAGATCTAAACATTAAAGCAGAGACACTAAATCTCCTGGAAGAGGAAGTAGGAGGAACTTTTCAAGACATAGGGGTAGGCAAAGAGTTCATGGACAGAAATCAAATCGCACGGGTAACCGTTGAAAGAATTTACAACTGGGAACTGCTTTTACTGAGATTTTTTTCCCATGAAAAGAAATTACCAACAAAGTGAAAAGGCAACCCACAAATTTGGAAAAAATCATGACAAATAAGTACTCAGACTAAGGTTTGCTCTCTGGAATCTATAAAGAACTAAAAAACACTAGGGCCCCAAAATTTAGATAAACAATCCAGAAATGGGCATCCAAGATGAACACATGCTTCTTAGAGGAAGTAATTAAAGAAGCGAATAAATATGTGAAAAAATGCTCCACAGCTCTAGCCATTCGTGAAATGCAAATTAAAACCACAATGAGATATCATCTCACCACAGAAAGAAAGGCTATAATAAAAAAATCACCCAACAACAAATGTTGGAGAGGCTGTGGGGAAGAAGGAACCATTGTCCACTGCTGGAGGGAGTGTAGACTGGTGCAACCATTATGGAAACCAGTATGGAGACTCCTTAGAAAGTTGTTCTGGAAATACCCTTTAAACCAGCTATTCCTCTACTGGGAATTTTCCCAGAGTATCTGAAAACATCATATCATAGGAATATATGTGTGTCTTTGTATATAGCAGCACAATTTGTGATAGCCAAATCTTGGAAACAACCAAGATGCCCATTACCTGTGGAATGGTTGAGAAAGATGTGGTATTTTTACACAATGGAGTATTATTCAGCTATTAAGAATGATAAACCGCAAGCCTTTAAATTTAAGTGGATGCCACTTCAATATATACTCATAAGTGAAATAAACCAGACACACATTTGTAAATATCGTATAGTCTCCCTAGTATAAGAACTCCAAAGAAAAACAAATAGAAAGATATAATACAAGTTAAAGGAAAGCAGGATCTCAAGGACTAACTAATTAGGAGAGTTAAAGAAGAGCTAGAAACATGACAATGTCAAGCCATACAGTTATATGTAATAGATGAACAAGGCAATGATCCTGAGAATATTCAGAAGATTTTTTAATCTAGCAGTTAATTGGAAAGATTCCCACCCTGACTAACTATCTATACTGATACCTGTGTGCTAAGCTACTGCACTGCAGATGGTAATTTGTAATAGTAGTTTCATGTTTTGAGTGCTTGTCATTCTGGTATTCTGAACATGGGTGGCTTGTTATGACTTGCCATTTACTGCTAAGATGTCTCTCGTGTAGGTTGATGCTCAAGAAGAATGGCATGGTGAATGAAAGCAAGAGATGGGATGAGGAATATTAGGTCTGTCCTGCTTCAAGTTTGTATATGGTGAGATTTTTGGACTTATGTGCAAACATGAGAAGTATATAATTCTTTATCCTATTTTTAAAATATAATCTAAATGTTAAATGTTCATTTATCGTATTATGTAAGGACTTAAAATTCAACATATGAATACTTGATGAAAAATACTGGTTCCTTTTTTATGCCTAAGATGTTTGAAATGCAGTCAGATAATGAGGTTAAGCTTAGTAGCCTAAATGCTTGATAATAACAATAAGCTTGTCTTCTGGATGGTTAACAACCTAAGCTTGCAGACCAAAATTAGAGAAAATGAGGGTTACAAGTAAAGCCAACATTTTGGCCCTAGCCTTCTAAGGTCAATTAAGACTCTGGACATATGAGAACTTGTACTGTAACGTCATGTACCTCGGTAGTGTCCCAAATTTTCTGATCAAGAAGATTGTGGGGCCAAAGAGGAAAATGATCGATGTTGTAGAGTGAGTCTAAGGAGTGTCACATGGGGAGAAGACACTCTCTCAGGCTTTCACAGAGAGCACATTGGCCAAGCAATGACCGTGACTCATCCACATGGCTGCTACTGACAAAGTTCTACAATCTGAGGTACAGGATCTCAGGATAAATCCTGAGGGGATTTCACTGACCTTCTCAGACCCAAAAGCTACAACTTTTGTTGCACAGGTCCTGCTTTACCTTGGTCTTAACCATCCAGCAGAAAAGTAGGAAGCCGAAATATTGGAAGTAAATCCATGCTGTTGTGTTGCGCTGTGGGGGTCTCAGGTCAATAATTTCTGACATTGCCAGTTGAACAGAAGACCCAATGCTATTATGGGCTGCTGGACTCTTTTAGAATATTTTGTTGAGTTTACACATCTATAATATTCTATAACGGAGCTTAGAAAAAATGGGGTATACAGATGAATGTCCATTTTGTATCTGTGTATTCAAAGTAGTTAGGATAGATATATAGTTGCATTCTCT
>NW_004524966.1:347113-351113 GCF_000260255.1 Octodon degus | reverse complement strand
AAGGAAGGAAGGAAGGAAGGAAGGAAGGAAGGAAGGAAGGAAGGAAGGAAGGAAGGAAGGACCTGAAGAATATACATTTGAAGGGAAAATGAAGATGGTCTGATAAAGAAATATATAGTATTTCCAGGGGTTCAAATAACATGAATTATGACAGATTGGAGATGAGATCAGAGCAGTTTGGACAAAGACAGGTCAAATGAGCCTTACTTACTACGATAAACTGGTTCGAGATTTTTGTGAATGCACTTGGAAATTATCAGTGGGCCTGAAGCAGAAGAGTTATAGGATTAAATGTAAGCTTTGAAGATATTCTTCTGCTGCAATGTAGGAATGAGACTATCACAATTGAAAAAAAAAACATGTAAAAACAGTGGTAATAGGGTAGGTGTGGATATGAGGCAGGTATAAATATGTCCTGCCACGTTTGGAAATAATTTTTATTTTACTATGAACTGTAAATCACTGTTTAAATTAACTGTAAATTAATTTGATTTGGTATGCATGAGATTCTCTTAATTTTTCTTTCAATATTATTTTAAATTTTGAGTGCATCTTGCTTAGTATGTGAGTATTCTTGAAATAAATCGATTTTCCTACAATATAGTTAGCTAGATAACTAATCAATAAATTAAAAATTGAGAAATATCTTGTTTTACTCTTATGTGTGTCCGAGAAATTTTAGCACTTTATGTTCTTCTAAAAACCTTTTGCAGGTTATAGTATTTTTTATTATTTTTGGTGGCAACAACTTTAAAAATAATTGGTAGTAACTCTTTCCATATTTGGTAAACTTAAATTTGATGCCAAACCTTGACAGACCTTTTTTTTTTAACGTATTAACTATTACTTGACACTCTTTACCAGTTGATTTAGATCTTCTCTCTATTTTTGAAAAAATTAACATTAGTAAGTGGTATATATCTGAAAGTTTGTCCATTTCTCTATATCATCTTTTTCTTTGGTGTATAAATGTTCACAATAGTCTGATATTATTTTTTTGTTTCTGACACCAACTCTAGTTTCTCTCTGTTCTATCATTTCTGAGTGTGAGCTCTGTTCTCATTTTTTAGTACTAGTAAGTTTTGTTAACTTTGTTCATCTTAAAAATATGTCTCAGCAGTGATGATATTGTCAGTATTTTGCCTACTCTCAATTTATGCCTGCTGTCATCATTATAACTTTCTTCCTTCTGGCTTTTTTGGGTTAGTTTGTTCTATTTCTAGTTAATTGAACTATAAAATTTTGGTAGAATTTTCTCTTTCTTCTAGATATTTGCCACTTGAAACACCTTAGTAATTGTGCTGCATTTTATAAATTTAGAAATTTGTGTTTTCTTTTTATTCATCTCAAGATATTTTAAAATTGACGTTTAATTTTTTTCCTCTGAAACAAAGTTTGTGTGCTGGGGAGACGACAGCTCAGTGGCCTGGGCACCCATGTGGTAAGCATAAAAAATGAAGTTTGATCCCTCAGTACATCATGCTGTGCAAAACCTCAGGCATGCCCTGCAGGACACTGAAACTGGGTGTGGTGTCATGCATCTGTAATCCTAGCTTGAGGGAGGCTGACACAGGAAGATCACTATGAGTCCAAGCTACTCAGGGAGACCTTGCACCAACTAAGTAAAAGATTAAAAAATAAAATAAAATAAACTTGTAAAAGAAAACTCTATGTTAAATAATGTTGTTTTCCAAGTATTTCTCTGTGTTTTCACATTTCCTTGTCTTTATTAATTTCTACATTCATTTTATTGTGGTGAAATGAATATGGGATATCATTTTAAACTTCTTAGTTTCTTAAGCCTGGTTTTATGACTGATCTTGTCAGGTAAATTTCTCAGAAGAAAGTTTTTTTTTTTTTTTTTTTTTTTTCTGAACCAGGGATTGAACAAGAAAGCTTATTCTGCTGTTGGGTGAAAACCTTTGTACATGTCTTTTAGGTTTATTATGTCTAATATATTGTGCATGTTTATTATTTCTTTATTTACTTCCTATCAATGCTGTTTTCAGTTCTTCTGGGAAAATTCCAAAGGAAGGAAATAGCTGGATTAAATGGGATTTCCAGTCCGATTTTTTGAGGATTCTCCATACTGATTTCTACAGTGGTTGTGTCCGTGTACATTCCCACCAGCAGTTGAGACAGGTTCTTTTTTTCCACACAGTCTCTCCAGAATTTATTTTTAGCTGATTTTCTTAAGATAGCCATTCTTTCTGGGGTGAGATGGTACCTCAGTGTTGTTTTAATTTGCATTTCTCGAATGGCCAGTGATGTACAGCATTTTTGTTCATGTATTTGTTTGTCTCTTGTATTTCTTCCTCTGAGAATTGTGTATTCATCTCAGATGACCATTTTTGGATTGGGTCTTTAAATTATGGGGCCTTAAATATTTTTTAGTTCTTTATATATTCTAAATAGAAGACCTTCATCTGAGTGATTATGAATCAAGAATTGTTCAAAATTTGTGGAATGTCTTTTCACTCTGTTGGTGATTTCTTTCAACAGGCAGAAATCTCTCAATAAGAGGAGGTTCCAGTTGTTGATTCTTTGAAATATTTCCCATTCAGTTTGATTTTTGTTCATGAACTGCTTACCTACCCCTATGTTTCCAATATTTCCATCTATTTTCTCTTCCAGGAGATTTAGTGTTTCTGGTTTAATGTTTAGATCTTAATATATTTTGAATTTAGTGCATGCAACCAAATATAGCTCAATTTTCAGTATATAAAGAACCAGTTTTTCCAGCACCATTTGATAAGGGGCTAACTTCCTTCCATTGAATATGGTTGGACCCTTTGTCAAAGAGAAGGTGGCTGATTTTGTATGTACTTCTATCTGTATCGTCTAATCTGTCCCAATGCTCTTCATGTCTATTTTTTTTGCTAGTACCATCCTGATTTTATCACAGTAGCATTGTTGTACAATTTCAAGTCAGGGATTGTAGTGCCTCCTGCCTTGCCTTTGTTGCCCAATACTGCCTTTGCTATTCTAGGTCTTTTCTGGTTCCAAATAAAGTTTTGAAAGTTTTCTCTAGATCTGTGAATTGTATTGGTGGTATTTTGATAGGCATTACTTTAAATCTGTACAACTGTTTTGGGAGTATGGACATTTTCGCAATGCTTTTCTTCCTATGAAGGAACAAGGAGTATCTTTGCATTTTCTGACACCCTCTTCAATCTCTTTTTTTCACAGTACTGTAATTTTTATTATATAGATCTTTCACTTTCTTATTTAGATTAATTCCTAGGAATTTCATTTTTGGATGCAATTGCTTCTCTAATTTCTCTCTTAATGTTTTTGCTATCTGTGTAGAATAATACTATTGATTTTTGGGTATGGACTGCTATGCTACTGAACTTCTTTATTTATTCTTGAAGCTGCTTGGTAGAGTATTTTGGGTCTTTCAAGTAGAGTACTATGTCATCTGCAAATAATGATTGTTTAAATTCTTTACCTATTCTTATTCCTTTTGTTTCTCTCTCTTGCCTAATGGTTTTAGCTAATGTTTCCAGAACTATGTTGAATAGGAATGGTGATAGAGTACATTCTTGTCTTGTACATGATTTGAGAGTAAAACATTTCAGGTTTTTTCATAATTTTATTGATAAAAAGTACCAATGAGAGAGTTTCAAACCAAATTTGCAGGACAGTTTCAATAATTAACACATTGCATATATTCTTCCTAGTGGTTAACTGATGTACAAGATGTGGACTTGATATCCTATTTACAAACACCATTAGAAGAAATCCCTCTATTCATTAAGAGAATGTAACTATATATCTATCCTAACTACTTTGAATACACAGATACAAAATGGACATTCATCTGTATCCCCTTCTTTGTTAAGTTCCATCATTTAAATATTATAGGTGTGTAAACTCAGCAAAATATTCTAAAAGAGTTCAGTAGTCTATTATAGTATTGGATCATCCACTTCACTGGCAATGTCAGAAATTGTTGACCTGAATCTCCTACAGCTCAACATAACACCATGGCTTTATG
>NW_004524966.1:340582-347013 GCF_000260255.1 Octodon degus | reverse complement strand
TCAACTGCTTGCATTAATATAAATTAAAATAAACATATGAGAAGTCAAACCTGAAACTCAAACATAAATCAGTATAACTTACAATTTTAACAGGAAAATTTCAATAATAAAGTGTTTAGGAACATATATGTAGGTTGATTATTGTAAAATAAATCCAAGATACAATGGGCATTGAAGTTAGAATACTCGCTAGCCAAGGGGATGACATAGAAAGATAACCTAAGGAATGAAATTTTTTGTATTTACCTGCCTAAGAGTAAAGACAGATAAAAATATTATTTAAAGAATAATATCAGATTTACAGTCTTACAGGTGTTTAACAAATAGGAGATTAAGATGATATATGGCACTGTGAGCTAGTAATATATTAGTTGTAAATAGTGCACCAAAACTTAATTTCAAAGAACATCAGATATGTGAGCCCTGTTTCTTTGATCATACATGCATAGTTACACCAAAATTAGTTTATTATCTAAATGCAATTTTCAATAATTAATAATAAATGTAAACCTTATTCTGTCCCAGGTCTTGTTGTAAGCTATCAATTAACCCAGCTGATTAAAATCATATTCTCTCTAGCCAAAGTCATTTGTTCTCCTGTATGAGCCCACAACATAAACATGGTAATCTTATTCTATAAAAGCATTGAATCATATGTGTAAAATTTGTGGACCATAGCTTGGAAACTGTGCTTAGCTTGAGAGAATCTTGGACTCACTTAGGAAAAGTATCCTTAGTGGCCAGCAAAATAATTCAGTGGACTAAGTGCCCGCATTGGCAAGTGCAGGAAACAGGATTCTGCCCCAGAGGCTCACTGAGCCAGGGATCAAATGTAGGACATGGTGACACATGCCTTTAATCCCAGTGCTGGGGAGCCTGAAAACAGGAGGATCACTATGAGTATGTGCTAAATAGTGAGATTCAGTAACAAATACATAAAAAATGAAAAAAATTACTACTACTACTACTACTACTACTACTACTATCACTACTACTACTAAATAATAATAATGATAGTAATAACACAACAAATGATCAGGAAAAAGAGTAGCCAGAATGAAAGAATGTCATGAATATCAAAAGGTTAAACTTCCAGAGGAAAGCAGTTAAAGTCACCCAAATACATTTGAAATATTTAAAAAAAAATTAAAATTGCTCAATTTAAGAACCAATAAATATGCATGGTTACCAAATTTTCATTTGTCATAATTTAGTTTGAAAATTACTAAATTTTCTGTACTCACACACTCCAGTTAGAGCAATTTTCTGGCAGTAAATCTCGATATCCCATTTCTACTTCCTCTCTCAGAAGTGTTTTTTTATAAGAATGAAAATAAATTGGTGCAAATCTGTGTTTCTAAGTGTGTCATTTTTGTGGTCCTCTTCCTTTCTCTGGCCTTATTGAAACTTCACATAATACATACCCTTTTGAAAAGTGACTGACCCCTAATTATTCCCAAAATTTTGTGCATGTCAGCTAAATGACATTACTTGTTTCTTAATCATTTAGGATCAATACATAGAGATCGTCACAAGCTTTCCTATTATGTTCCATTTATAATATGCCCTCCTAGTTACAGGGTTTATTGAACTCCACTTTATTTGGTTGTATTTTCCTCTAATTTTTTCTCCTGCAATTTTGCCTGATTAGTAATTCTAGCTAATTCGCAATTGTTTCTTTTTTCTAGATCATTTATAACGGCATAAAGTCTGCAGAAGCTGAAGGACTAATTTCAGCAGGATCCCAGCTAAGTATGGTCTTAATGTATTTGTTTGTTAACAAGTAAATGATGTGAAGGAAAATATCTACTTGAGTAACGGTTGGTGAGCATGAAAGATTAGGTCAAAGAGTTCGCAAAATAATATTTGCCCAGAATCCATAGCAAGAAAGAAATTCTCCTCTTAGAAATAGGCTACAGAAGTTATTTGAGGAAGATTATTATGAAAGAACTTATAGACATCTACCAGTAGCAGAGATATTGTGGCTAAGAATTTTATTAAATATTTTATATCAGGCTACCTGAGAGAAAAAGACATTAATGGAGTCAGTAGATAGATTTTAAGGTGCTTTAGACGACCACATAAGACAGTTATAGTGCATAGCAGAGCTTGACTTATACTGGATATATCTTGATTTCCACTTAGAAGAGAATATTATATAAGGTAATTTAATACTTCAAGAAAGTGGAGAAAGTCTGCACTTGAGAATTCTTTCTCATATATTTGTAGCAGATTAGTGAATCTATCTATCTATCTATCTATCTATCTATCTATCTATCTATCTATCTATCATCTATCTATCTCTATTCATCTATCATCATTTTATTCATCATCTATCTATCTACATATCATGAGGATATTTATTTTGACTTACTCTGTCTTTCTAATGGACATTTAAAGTATAAACTTCCAAACAGAGCTGAATCACTGTGTTCCATAGATCTTGATATATTGTATTGATATTAGCATTTGATTTTAGTAAATGTCTATATTTGATTTCTACTAATTATTCAAACATATATTGTTTATTCTTCATTTAATCGCATATTTTAAAGTTTCTTTTTCTATTGATTTTAGTTTCATTGCAGTATGATCTACATTGTATAATTCAGCTATCTAGATTTTCTTTTTCCTGCCCTAGTAGTTCTGGCTGGAATAAGCTTTGCAGAGCTGAGAATTTGGGGAAGCATTTTGATGGCTTGTTTTTGCATATTTCTATTGGTTTTGTGTTTGTCCCCATAGGAGATGGAGTTAGCATTCAAGACTTCTTTCTTTTCTGTATGTTATCTTCATTTTTCTCTAGTTTTTGGATAGTTTATAATTTTTCTGTTCATTCTTATTTCTGAAAATCTACTTCTTTTTTTCTTCATTAAGTTTTTGTTTGCCAGGTGTCTTTCTTACAGGTCATACAGTTGCTCTGTTTTGCTCTTGGTCTTTACTCATTTTCAATCTTTTATTGTTACTGATTTATCACCTAGTACAAACACATATGCACATATGAAAAATGACATTAAATAACTTAATAATCTAGAAATGATTAATACAGAAAATAAATTTCTTGTTATTCTTTTATACAATAGCCTCAAAATACTGGCAGAAAGAATCCAGCATATAGTGTTGGTATGGATATAGACTATTTTAAAAGCTATGCAATTTCAATGCATACAATATTGAAAGTTTTTTATTAGAACTTAGAAGTCCATTCAGGTGTTAATTCTTGTTTGTGTATCTATTTTTGGGTGCAAATTTAAATCAGAAATAATTTGGATAAATGTATAAGTGAATTGCAACCAAATTCAGGCAAACTGAGGCTCTTTGTTCAGAGTTTACTATGATATAAATATTTGCTTTCATTATAAACTTTAATTATAGACTGAAGTGCTTTATAGTAATTTTTTGATAGGATATTGGGGAAGTCTGAGAAAAATTTGTTAGAATCTATCTAAACCATAACAAGTTATGATTTAATTATGTCCCTATGACAAACAATTTTTTACAGTATAGAGCATGGTATCAAAATTCCTAACTGAAGTATACCTAAGGTATAGCAAAGAATGTAAAGGTAAATAAGCAGGAGACACAGTTTGATACTATTACAGGAGGCCTTTGAAATATAAGGAAATAATCCTTCTGATATGCATTAAAATTTCAATTGCAAATTAAGTCTCCCCATTAGATTTGTAAAAGTTGTACTGCTGTAAAGGAAAAAATGTTTTATGAAATTTGATTGTTTTAAATTCCTCATATAATTGAGAACACACAGTATACATTTCTCTGTGCTGGGATTATTATTATTATTATTCCTCTTAGCATAATATTTTCTATGTGTGATTTTGTGCTTATGTCTGTGTGCTTGTCCATGCACACTACAGTTTCTTTATACATCCATGTGCTTAATGAATATGATTGATGTCTCATCTTATCTACCGTGAATATAGTTGCAAAGGACAAAGAAGTACCGTCATCTCTTCGACATACTCAGGTCACATATTTTTGATATATTCTCAGCAGCAGAACTGTTGGAACATATTGTAATTTTATTTTTAAGGAAATGTGATACAGTTGTCCATAAATGGTTGTACTAATCTATCTTCCCAAAGTTATACAAGTGTTACATTTTTATCCATGTTCTTGCCCTATTGTTTTCTTTTGTTTATTTCTTTAGAGCTAATGGATGTGAGCTGGTGTTTTATTGTGGCTTTAATTCCAGGATGACTATATTAATATCTGATAAAATAAGATTGTAGGACTTCAAATTTCCTGCTTTTGATTGTGCAATGCCAAACTAGGTGCTGTGGTATTCTCAGAAAAAAGTGCTATCCCAGAAATGCATTACTTCTGTAGGCCAACAGTTCACTTTAGATTCACCAGCAGTGGTAGACTGAGAAAAGCTAGAGCTCTTTGCTCATATACCTATTGCCATTTTTAACTCTTTTTCTCTATTTGATTTTCTATATAATTACTTTCTGTGAAGACCAAGGCAAAGGTGAAATAATAATCAAGGACAGAAAAAATATGGAGGCATTAAAAAACCCATAGCCAATTTTTCATTGAATTTTGTTTGTGGAACACAAAAGTGTAATATTAAGAATGTACACCCAGAAGTAGCACATTAAATATCAGGAATTTAGAGGTAGTTGATATAGTGGAAGAAGTTACTTGAGAATATGCTTGGTAAGAAATAGGGAAGAATAGATCAGTACACTAAGAGAATATAATCTCTTTCAAACAAGATTTGTACTGAGTATATGAACATCCTCACTACAAAATTGTGAGTTCTAGTACCATTCTTTAAATCTTTCACTCACTTGTAAGTCCTAGATGTGTACTGTGAACAGTAGAATAAAAACAATTTGTCGAATTGCTTTCTGGATTTTCAATTTTGCCTGTGGAAGAGTTTATTTATTGTCTTTTTGTTGTTGTTGTTCAGCAGGAGAATAGAAGAGTGTACATAGTATGTAAGCCATATTATGCTTTCTTGAAGAGAATTTCAAAGATATCAGTGACCCATGAATACATCTGAGAAGGAGCAGAGAAGAGATTGCTAAATTTGATTTTAGAAACTTGTCTATTGTTATCACCTATACTGTTACCGTCTATATTGTTACTGGCCGAATGTGCATGAAGGAATTGGTGATTTCAGGTGAATGCCATGCTGGTAAAAATTTTAATACTAATTTCTTCTAGACTGATGCTTCCCCCTGAAGTCAGAAATCAGGTTGTACCACTTATTTTATAATCAGAATACTAGCTTACTCACTTCTGAAAAATTATGCATTATTTCTGAGAGAGATGAATGAAAATATGCGTAGTAAATTCATAGATTTATAGATAATCAATGCATTTATAAAATATATGTAATTTGAAAAAATAATAGAATGCAATAGATATCCTCCTTTCAGTTATTAAAGATGGTCACTTTTAATAGTCTATTTATTTTAATTTTAAAAAATGCTAAGCTATGAATTCATAGGAAAGTCTAAAATTTATAAACAAATATTCAATGCCTTTGTCAGCTGTTTTAAAAGCCTATCAAGAACAAAGTGAAAATATTCTCTGAATTCTATATAGACAACAATATGTAAAATATTAATTATTGTAACTCACTAATCTGTTTTGAAACTGTTGTATTAGTTTACTTTTTTCTCTTTAAAATAAAAGCCAAAATATAATTTCAAATGAAATATATACACATTATGTATAGGATTTGTGAAACACGCAGATTTTAAGCAACTTAACTGATTAGTAATTGACAGTTGATAGTGAGCTATAAAGTGACAACTTTTAAGGTTAAAAAATACAAACATGATGCCAGTGTTTAAAGAAGAAATAATTTTTCTCCATTATCCTGGTATTTCTCCATTGTATGCATTGGACAGTAACACAATTCATAATTTTTACAGTCACTTAACTATGTATGTTTGTTTCATGTGTATACATATGCTCAGAGCCACTATTAAATAGATAATTTATACCTAACATTATATTGGGATATATCTATCCTATTTGTTAGAAAAATTTTTGTAGCTTCCTACTGTATGAAAATATTTTAATTTATAAAACTAAACTCATCATTAAATGGACTCTGGAAAGCAGATTTTTGCAGTGATATGGTGCAGTGAATATCTGTATACAACTATCTGTCTACCTGTCAACTATCTATCTATCTGTCATTTATCAATAGTGGTGAGCTAAAATTAAGTTTCAATGCATTTTCAGGAACAGAATTACTGAAGCAGATGGACTATGTGTTTAAGATGTCAATAGCTGAGACCCAGTCCTAGCCCAGGTCCGGTGAGTGTGCGGAGAGTTTCCTGCTACCCTGCGCCGGCGGGACCAGTCCCAGCCCAGGTGCAGCGTGGGCCGGACCCTCTTCCAGCCCCTCGGGCCGCAGCCCACCACTCCGCAGTGCCTCCCCCACCCCGCCCGCC
>NW_004524966.1:329277-332154 GCF_000260255.1 Octodon degus | reverse complement strand
ATTTTGCCAATGTGCTCTCTGTGAAAGGTTGAGAGAATGTTTTCTCTCCAGGTGACTCTCCTTAGGCACACTCTACATCATTGATCACTTTCCTCTTTGGACCCATAATCTCCTTGATCAAAAAATTTGGGACACTACCGAGTTATATGACATTACAGTACAAGTTCTCATATGTCCTGAGTCTTAACTGACCTTGAAAGGCTAGGGCCAAAATGTTGGCTTTCCTTGCGGCCCTCCTTTTTCTCTAATTTTGGTCTGCAAACTTAGGTTTTTACCCATCTAGGACACAAGCTTATTGTTATTACCATACAACCTAGGCTGTTAAGCTTAACCTCACTATCTGAATATCAAAAATGTTAGGCATAACATGGAACAGTTATTTTTCATCAAGTATTGATATGTTGAATTTTAAGTCCCTATAGAATATGATGAAAAAACATTTAAAAATTAGAATATATTTTTAAAAATAGGCATAAAGAATTTTATACTTCTTGTGTTTACACATAAGTCCAAAAATCTAACCATATACAACCTTGAAGCAGTACAGTTCCACAATATTCCTTTTCCTATCTCTTGCCTTCATTCAACACCCCCTTCTTTTTGAGCAATCATCTACCCAAAAACACTTCAGTTTTTTCCCATTTAGAATTATGTTGGCTGTTGAATCATCATAGATGTCTTTCATCAGACTGAGGTAGCGAACATGCATTCCAATTTTTCTTTAGGGTTTTGATCATGAATGAGTGTGGACTTTATCAAATGCCTTTTCTGTATCAATTAAGATGATCATGTAGATATTTTTTAGTTTGGCTATATTGATATAGTATATTACATTTATAGATTTGCATATGTTGAGCCATCCTTGCATCCCTGGGATGAATCCTACCTGGTGATGTTATATAATCTTTGTGATGATTTGCTGCATTCTTTTTGGTAGGATTTTATTGAGAATTTTTGCATCTATGTTCCTGAGAGAGATTAGCTTGTAGCTTTTTATTTTTTCTTGGTTAAGTCTGTCTTTGATTTTATTATCAGTATAATACTTGCCTCCAAGAATGACTTTGGAACTATTGCTTCCTTTTCAATTTCATTGAAGAGTTTGAGGAGTATTTGGGATTAAATCTTCTCTAAAATTCCTATAGAACTCAGCTGTGAATCAATCAGGACATCAGGTTTTGTTTGTCAGCAAGTTTTTTTTTTTTTATTACGTTTTCAATTTCATTGCCTGATATTGGGTTATTCACAGTATTTATATCTTCTTGATGGGGTTTAAACTTTAGACCATAGGAGCAAACATTAGAGCTATATAACCAAACAGATCTTTAATTTGCAATTTTTATTTAAATTAGTTCCCCTGAGTTCTGTCTGGGCACTTTCCCTTTATTCACTTAGAGTCTTCCCGACCAACGAACATACCCCACTTAGCTGCTGCCTCCTCTGTGTCCGGAGAATGATTCGGTAGTTCTGTTCCTTGTTCTCAGCTTGGCTGTGTCCAGCACTATAGAGTGGGCAGGCTGTGCCTATGCATTTATGGTCCTGAGGTTCTTTCCTGGTAGATACACAGAGGAGGAATGGACTGCTGTGCCCGGTGGTTTTTTGTTCCCACTTCTCCTTCCTGTTAGGCCCACCAAGGTGGAATGGGTGGGATGTGCCCCATAGCTTCTGGTTCCTAAAGTAAATTTCTTATAGACAATATATATATTTAAACTTGTTCTTTCAATCATGTATGTCACTAGTCACTATAAAGTTCATATTTCACATTTTAGGTACATTTGATTTTGGACTTTTAAAAGTACCAATAGGACAAGAATAATAATAATAAAATACCATATTGTTGACTTCTATTTCGACAACACACTTAATATCAATGAGAATATTTTTCTCAGGTACATTGGAATTCTCTGGATTCATAGAAGAATCAGACAGGAAAGGAGAAAGGTAGAATTGTAAGCAAAACTAAAGTATGCTCCTTGAAACTGACAGAAATTATTCAAATGTCTCCCAAAGTTATTTTAATCTTATGATTTTGACTTTCCTTTTGTCTTTCTCATGCAAAATGTTTCCTAGTTGTTAAAATACATTTCAAGTGTTATTTGCAACTTAATCCTCTTGAGTTTGCACTATTTTCTTTGAAGCTACTTAAATGTTGCTTATTAAAAATATAAAGTTTAGCGCTTGCCAAATAGCTCATCTGATTAAAGCACCTGCAAGCAGGTGCGGGTTTGGGGGGGGTAGTTTCGATTCCTAGGCCTGCTGTGCCAGTCACACCCTAGGGCGTGCTGAGATGGCAATTGAGATTGGGAGTGGTGGCCTCCGCCTGTAATCTCAACTCTTGAATGGCTGTAAACAGACTGATCACTATGAGTCTAATCTAGTAGTGAGATCCTGAACACCCTGAAGTTCCTTCCCTAAAGTAAAAAAATAAAAAAATAAATGAAATAAAGCTTAAAATACCAAATGAATCACATAATATGCTCAGAGCTTCTGGAAATCATACACTTTCATAAAGTGATATATCAAATGTGAGCTAAAATTTTCAGGATAAAATAACATAGGAGATAAAAATTAACATTCCATGCCTGTTCATATTAATTATATTTAAATCTTAAAAATAATATTTAAAAGATTATACTTATTTCATTCTTATGTCATTTTTTTTTGGTTTTTTGATTTTTTAAACAGAAGCTGAAATTGATTTAAGTAACAGTAATAGATGAGATAGAACTTTAACCTTCCTGTAGATGTCTTTGTTGTGGACTCTGTTTTATACAGCAGGGGTTATGAATAACTAATATAACTAGTTTAAAAGTTATCACTTATTCATTGAAAATAAAGGGCAGAATACAAGTTTAATATGTTATTGTCCATAAAATTGTA
>NW_004524966.1:303256-329177 GCF_000260255.1 Octodon degus | reverse complement strand
TATCAGTTTTATTTTTAGACAGAAATGTGTAATTCATTAAATAGTATCAAAGCAATAATTTAGTACTCAAAATAGTAATAATAAATGAAGTATATAGTTGTGTAAGTAGAATAATTCAGAAAACCAAGTTACATAAGCTATGAATAAAATTCCCTGTCTTAGTTACTCTTCTCTCATTGCTGGAACAATATACCCAATACCCAGTATTAAGGAAGGAAAGGTTTATTTATCTTACAGTGAAAGATTCATTCCATACTCTGTTGGCTACAAGGCAGAGTGACACATGGCATAGGGCAGACATTTATGTCAGTGGAAGACAGCAAAGAGCAAAGTGAGGAGCAACAGTTGAGCCTCCTAGCAAGACTACCTCCTCTCCTTATTTGTATGCAAATTATACACCTTAGGGCAGATGTAGCATTCATATCCATAGTCCTCCCATTGGATCATGATTTAACCACAAACTAGAAACTGCCCTACTGAATGCATAAGGCTTTGGAAGGACAACTAGACACAAACCATAATAGTCCCCAATTAAACAATCTTTTCAAACAAATGTTTTCAAGTTTCTCTAGATATAACTTTATTTCATGAAAAAAATCATGAATATGGATAAAATATATTCAATGCTTTGCCATCCTCAAATGTCAAAATTAAAATAACAGTTAGTCCGCATTTTAGGCAAGTTCTGTTCCACAAAATCATCAAGAAATTGGATTCATTCATAATCTGACAAAGTGAGTCTTATAGAGTATACTTGTGAAAATTTTCAACTGCAATGTTCACAAACCTTGGAATTAAAAATTTATAATACATCAATCCTCTTTGATACAATGCTTATAGAAATTTATCCCTTAGAAAAGTTTAAAAAATTGCTACTAACTTGACAAATCAAATATAAGAGCCACTCATGGCTTTAATAAAGATTTGTCTTGAGTGTTTAGGGGTAGATCAGTATCGATTTGAATTTCCTTTCAATTCTTATGGTTCAGTACTATTGTGACCACGTTATGCATTGATGTTTTGTTACATTATTGTGTCTTCCTGAAATAAAAATCTCCTCGACTGATTGTAGTCGCACAAACATGTGAACACAGTGCTCAGGAAGTTGAAAACAGGAGGATCACTATGAGTCTGATCTGTGTAGTGAGTGAGACCCTGTAGACCCTATCCTAAATACATAAAAGAAAATCTCCTATCTTTTTGTATTCTGTCTCAAACTTAACCAGCTAAACAATTTGTTTTCCATCAGCAATCCCTGTTCTACTTTTCCTTTTGCATTTATATGGGTTTTATTTTTTAGTTGTGAAAATATTGTTTCTATTTTTGTTTATAATTACATCCCCCCACTACCAGGAAACTAATTGACTAAAGGCAATCTACATCTTTAATTTTTTTCTCTAAACTAGCCAAACTTTTCTAAATGTTAAAAAGTTGGTGTAAAGACAGCTGTAACCTACCACATAGCCATTTCATTTACCAAACCTCAAATTTTGTCTTGGTTCACTGCTCTTAAAAATAAGTGCTATATTTCTAGTTTCTCTTGCTGCTAAATTTGATCAATTAAGTATAAATGTAAAGTGAGAATTTTGGGAAGATTCCTTAAAAGGATTTGAGTCAACTAGAGGTGGCTTAATTTTACCCTCTGTCCTTTCTCTGTTACATTAAACTGTCAAGTTTTATGTTAGATTCAGAACCCCATCAGTCTTGTAGATATTGAAAAAGCTATTGTACACTGTTAAGTAGAGGAGTGAAACCCATGATTATGGAAAGCTAATGTAGTAGACTGGAGATGCAGAATTTTTTTTTAAGATAAGATGAAATCTTTCAGTGAAAAGTCATGATATATCGGTATTCTGTCAAGTGCAATCCTTAATCAATGTAAAACTAAGTTAAAGGGGTTAGGAAAAATGTTCAGTTCAACCTTCATTTTCTGTATATATTAGACAAGAAAATTTGTGACAGGATTAGTGCTTTTGATCAGGACCTGCACCACCTTTTTTGAAACAAAGAGCAGCAACAACAACATTAGCAACAAAAGCAGAACAGTCATGAGAATATTTTAATATGTGCTGGAATTGCACATTATTAACTGTGGACTTTTGGAAATGACCTTTAGTTTTTAGAATACCCTCATCACTCGCAATGATTTATAATTTTATCACCTTAGTATTCTTCTTTCAATCTTTTTCCTCACATAACTTGAAAGGCCATTTCTCCAGAGTTTTATTTCTGACATTTTCTTTACTTGTTTGTTTTCCTTTTTCTTGGTAGGCTCTTCAAGCGACAAAATATCAAGTATTAACCTTAAGGATTTAGAGTCAAAACTAGACCTACATTTCTAAGTCTCTATTCAATGTCTCTAACCTTATGTCTTTTAGAAACTCATAATCATCAGGTGCGCAAATAATTTATTTTATGTCTGCATTCATTCTCTGTGCCACCCTCCTCAATCTGCCACTTCTGTATTATCTTCCATCTTGAATCATCATCATCATCATCATCATCATCATCATCATCATTACTATTATTATTGTTATTATTATTATTATTATTATTAATGTATTTAGTACAGTGTCTATAGGGTCTCACTACACAGATTGGACTCATTGTGATCCTTCTGTTTTCAGCCTCCCAAGCACCGGGATTTTATGCATGCTACCATGCTCAGTCTCAGTAGCTGTCTCAGCACGCTCTGGGGACGGTGCCGGTGTGGCATCCTGGGGATGGAATCCCGATCCGTGCCTCTGTATAAGCAGATGCTTTAGTCTGCTGACCTTTCTGTCTGGTCTGAAAAGGTGACTGTTTTTTTCTTTCCTTTTTTGGTACCCGGGCTCAAATTCCACACCTTCTGCTTGCAAGGCAGGTGCTTATGCTGCGGAGCTATCTCCCCAGCCCTCCATCTTGAATTATTTATGCCACTATACTCTAAACTAGACTCTTCACCTCTAACTTTATGTGCTACCTATTTCTATTCAACCATTAATTTCTGCCTGTGAAACGGAGGCTGAGCTCATTACTTCCTCCTTATGAAATAATCTTTTGAATTAAATTAATTGCTACAGTAGTTTTATTATAACCTCCTGCCACATCTCTTTTGCAAGTTTTATTCTCTAACCTAGTTCATTATATTACTACTAATTAGTTTGTCAAACAATTAACAAAAATAAATGTAAAGTGCAATTACTTTTATTGATTGCTTATTGCTAGTATTTATACACTGATAAGCCATGAAAGCCCTTCACAATCTACATGTAGAGGTAGATTTTCTGTCCTAGTCAGTGTGAATTTCATCAAACATACTGTGAACGTTCATACTTTTTTGAACTTTGCTCTTGCCTCTGTTTAAAGTGCTTTTTGTTTTCTATTGTATTCTTATTTACAATTTTAGTATTTTTCAAATTAAAATTAAAAAGTTGCTTTTTGACAAAGATTTAGTACTCCTGAAGAGTTGCTGATTTTTTTATCTGTGTTATTTTATATAATATATGTTATAAACTATGAATATGTGAATTTGTCTGGAATGCTAGAATAAAGACTGTTATGGACAAGGGCTTTTTAAAAAATAGTATTTCTCAAATTTCTTAAAAGTTTAAAATAGTTATTCAACATGGTAAAAAAATCTGTCTTTCATTTTCCTGCTTCATAGATGATAAAATAAAAACGAACAATGTGATCAGTCTTTAGTCTTACAAAAAACAAACTTGGTAATGATGTCCAGTGATATCAATTATGCTTTAAAAGTGACTATAACAGGGTTTTACCTAGCAACTAAGATGCATAAAGGACATATTGAAGAAAATGTGGTGCAATTTCTGAATAGTCCTAGAAACTACCTATAGACTTTATTCAGTTGCCTTGGTTTAATGATCATGTGGCTAAGTTACTATTCTTTAAATGAATGCATCAAAGAAAATTACCCCTATGCACCAGATTTCTAATTAACATAATATTTTACTGTCCATAAAATTTAAAAGAGGTCTTTCATCCTTAGTTTCATAGTTTGTAAAAGCAGATCCATAAGTTTTTGTTTTGACTAAATTTATTATACTGCTCCCCCAAAAGAATATATTTTTAGCTTTGGTGTCTACAATCTTGATTTAGTCAAAGAAGAATATAAAAGAAATAAATTCATGTGGTTTTCATCTACAGAACAACCTGACCTGATTTTGAAGCTGAGTGGGGAAAAGATAATTCTCAGTTCCTGTAAATGTCACTTGGATGACCAGACTACTGTTGTATAAGATGGAAGTGACAAAATTTTCACAAGAAACCAAAATAAATCATCTAAAGAATTTTTAAAAATCAAAGTAAAAATTTGATATGAATTCAAGAAATAAAACAAGACAAGTAGAAACCCTGGCTACTCTCCCCCTTAAATTAATCAGTTCTTTTATAGCATGAAATATTTTCCCTACAATTCTTGGCATTTCTTCTATGAAGAAAGTCTGCAACAACAAAGTGAAATCAAGTCAAAAATCACACTGGGCAGCACTATTCCACTAAGGAAAACTATAGCAAATTTTTTCAAGAACACATTCTATTTTACAAATAGCTTTTATATTCACAATTAATATGAGTTACAAAATTTCTGTTAATACAAGAGTTAAATCTATGTATGTATGTATGTATGTATGTATGTATGTAAGTATGCATCTATTTAGCTATCCAAATGACTGCTGCAGGGGAACCCTCAAGTATAGGACAGCTATTTACTATTTAACATTACAGATTTCTGCCCCATAAAATAAAGTATTTTATGTAACAAATAAGTTAGTTCTATTCAAATGTCTGAAACACACAATAGAATTCTTGCATTGTCAGTCCTAATTATAATGCAACATGAAATAAAATTTAATGTGATTTTACTTTAGTCTCATAATCATGTACACCATATTGAGAATATTTTGAATTCCACCTGTCAACATTCAGCATTTTGGGAACATGCAAACATATAGCCTTATTTTAGGCTATATGATTAACCTAAATTATGATTATCTGCACAATCACACAAGGGGTATCCTTTAGCAAATGTTAAAACATACCAAAAAGGGCTGGGGAGATAGCTGCATGGTATAAGCAAATGCCTGGCAAGTTAAAGGACCCAGTATTGAGCCCTCCTACTATGTACTGTGCAGACCCTAAAATCGGATGTGGTGGCACATGCTTATAATCTCAGCGCTGGGTAGGCTGAGACAAGAGGATCATTATGAGTCTGAGCTGCATAATAAGACAGTGAAATAATAAATAAATAAATAAATAAATAAATGATTAAAAATATTCAAACAGGATCCAGTCCTAGCCCAGGCCCAGTGAGTGTGTGGAAGAGCTTCCCACTGCGCTGCACGGGCAGGACATGTGGGTCCCAGCCCAGTCTCAGTGGAGGGCAACACCATCTTCCACCAGCTTGGGATGCCCTCAACCATTCTACAGCATCCCTCCTAACCCGCCTGCAAAGTAGAAACTTCTCCCGCCTTCTGGGAAAACCCAGATCTAGACTTGATCCAGGCCCAGTGAGAGTTTGGGAGAGCTATCAACTACCCTGCACCCGCGGAACATGCCGGTCCCAGCCCAGGTGCAGCGTGGATGAGACCCTCTTCCACCCCCTTGGGGCCCAGCCAACCAACCCCCCACCATGGCCACATCGGGAGAATTTCTGGCTCATTAGAGGGACACCCAGATCCAGTCCAAGCCCAGGCCCGGTGAGTGTGTGAGAAAGCTTCGGGATACACTGCACTTGCAGGACCTGCCAGGCCCAGGCCAGGCGCAGCTGGGGTGACACCCTCTTCCACCTCCTTGGGATGCCTCCACCACTCTGCAGCACCACCCAACCTGCACACTCAGTGAGAGTTTCTGCCAAGTTCTGGAGACACCCAGACACAGTCCTAGCCCAGGCCAGTGAGTGTGTGGGAGAGCTACCTCTCCCCACTACTCTACCTTGTCCCCTCCAGAATCAGCTCAAGCCTGGCATACAGGTCTCAGGTGAAAACGTACAGCTGCAATTCCTGCACAGAGACTAGGGGAGAGAACCACTCAGCTAGTTCAGGAGCAGAACATCTTGCCAGAGGAGTGCAACAATTTCACTACCAAGGGCAGCAACAGGAAGGAGTTGAGGACAGCAGCCAGACACAAGCCAGGCACAGCTGGATAAATCCAAACTTTGTAGATCTGCACCTGAACTTCAGTACGTGCTAAGGTTATAACTGCACCAAAGTTCTACAACAAAAGTTAGAAGACAGTGCTACACAAAATGACAAGAAGGAATGAAATGAAATCTCAGAACCCAAGCTCACCCATAACAAGTGCAGAGGACACTAACACAGAACAAATCGGGAATCACACAGCTGAAAGAAATGAATCAAAGTCTTCTAAAATAAAGAAACAGCTGCAGAAAGGTGTAGAGGATCTCAGATTGGAAATGAAAAAAGAAATCCCTGAAATAATAATATCTGCAGCAAAGAATCAAATGCAGAAACATATGGAGGAAACCCAGTGCCCACCCAAAACAAGTGCAGAGGAATCTAGCTGAGCTAGTAGAACTCTTTTATACTAGCTCAGCTCAAATTATGAATTAATAATGTCAATAGTAAATAAGCCAGAGCAGAAAGTTATAGAAGAACTAAGAGCAGGATTTTCTGAAATAAGAAAAGAATTCTCAGAACTCATAGCATCTGAAGTAAAGAATCAACTACAAAAACATAAGGAAGAAACACAATCTGAAAAATAAAAACACTGCAGTAATAGTATTAATAACTGATTATAAAGAAGATATTGATTTAAAAAATTAGAGATAACAAAAATGACTGAGTTCTTGAATGAGCAATATAAGGAACAAATAGATTGCATGAAGCATTGACTTATTCATGTTTCCTAGCTCTTCTCCTTTCCCACTCTTGATTAGTTATTCCTTGAGATCCTGCTTTCCTTTTACTTGTATTATACCTCTCTATTTTTATTTCTTCTTTTGAGTTTCTATACTAGGGAAAATATATTATATTTACACATGTGTGTCAGGTTTATTTCACTTACGAGTATATGTTCAAGTGGCATCCACATCAATATAAAGGCTTTGAGTTTATCATTCTTAAAAGCTGAATAATACTCCATTGTGTAAAAATACCACAAATTTTCAACCATTCCTCAGGTGATAGGCATCTTGGTTATTTCCAAGATTTGGCTATCACAAATTGTGCTGCTATAAACATAGGCACACATATATCACTATGACATGATGTTTTCAGATCCTCGGAAAAAATTCCCAGTAGAGGAATAGCTGGCTTAAATGGGATTTCCAATCCAACTTTTCTAAGGAGTTTCCATACTGAATTCCATAATGGTTGCACCACTCTACATTCCTACCAGCAGTGGCGAAGGGTTCCTTTTTCCCCACAGCCTATCCAACACTTGTTATTGGGTGATTTTGTTATGATAGCCATTCTTTCTGGGGTGAGATGATAGCTCAATGTTGTTTTAATTTGCATTTCGTGGATGACTAGTGATGTGGAGCATTTTTTCATATATTTATTCGCTTCTTTAATGTCTTCCTCTAAAAAGGGTGTGTTCATCTCGGATGAAGAGTCAAAGACATATAGAGGAATTTCAAAGCTCAATCACAAGCTTACAAAACCGTTTAAGTGAAAGTGAAAACAGAGTTTAAGATCTGGAAGACGCTGGTGCAGTTACTGAAAAGGTAAGAAAGGATCTCTTAAAACAACTAGGATGCAGGAAAAAATAATCCATCACCAGCAAGATGAGGCAAAGAAGAACAATGTGAGACTAATAGGCATCAAGGAGAAGGAAGGAATCAATACAAATGACATTAAAAAATATGGGCAGAGGTAATAGCAGAAAACTTCCCAAATATGAGGGAAAAATCTGAAATTCAGGTAACTGAAGCATACAGAATGCCAAGTAACCTCAACACAATTAAAAACACACTGACACATATAATAGTCAAGATCCCAGAAATTCAGTACAAGAATAAAATACTGAAAGCCACTAGAGAAAAGAAGCAGATCACATCCTAATTATAGCAGACTTCTCTTCACAAACCATGAAGGTAAGAAAAGCATGGAGCAGAGTACTTCAAGTCCTCTAAGAAAACTAATTCCAGCCCACACTACTATATACTGTAAAACTCTCTTTCAAGTTTGATGGAGCAGTGGAATACTTCCATGACAAAGAACAACTAAAGATTTTCGTGATGACAAAGCCAAGCCTACACAGGCTACTTAAAGATGCTCTAAAAAGGGAACAAAATGATCAGAACTCCATGAATGAGATCAGAAGCAACCAACTAAATAGGACAAGCAATTAAACACAGGAGAAAAAAGAGTAAATAACAATAGGTAAGTAATATGTCAATCGTAAGTCAATATATCTCAATTCTAACCATCAATGTAAATGGACTCAATTCACCACTTAAGAGAAATAGACTGGCACAGGGGATTAGGAAACAAAATCTAACAATATGATGTACACAAGAAATATATTTAACTCATAAAGACATTCATAGGCTGAAAGTTAAAGGATGGAACACAATACTACATGGCACAGTATCTCAGAAAATAGCAGGTGTAGCGATCCTAATCACAGTCTCAAATTCAAACCAACAGTGATAAAGCGAAATAAAGAAGGTCACTAGATACTGGTTAGGAGAAAAATTCAAGAGGAAGAGATAATACTCGTAATTATGTGTGCGCCATGCACGGGAACACCCACCTATATAAATCAAATCTTAATGGACATGAAAAATCTAATATCAAATACCACAATACTTATTTTTCCATAATTTTATTGAGAAACAAATAGCAATGAGACAGTTTCAAATCACATTGGTAGGATGGTTTCAATAATTAACACTTTGCACACATTCTTCCTAGTGGTTAATTGCTGTTCAAGATTCGAACATGATATCCTATTTACAAACACCATTAGAAAAAATCGCTTTATTCATTAAGAGAATGCAACTATATATCAATCCAAATAGTTTGAATACACAGATACAAAATGGACATTCATCTCTATCTGCTTTTTTTTGTTAAGTTCTGTTATTTGAATATTATAGGTGTGTAAACTCAGCAAAATATTCTAAAAGAGTCCAGTAGCCCAAAATAGTATTGTGTCTTCCGCTTGACTGGCAATGTCAGAAATTGTTGACCTGAGTCCCCTACAGCTCAACATAACAGCATGGCTTTACTTCTTATATTTCATTTTTATACCTTTCTGCTGGACGGTTCAGAGCCAGGTAAAGCAGGAACCATTCAACATGAGTTCCAATGCCACAATCTTAACAGAAGACTTTAACACCCCCTTATCCTCAAAAGATAGGTCAACCAGACAAAAACTTAGCAAAGAAATAACAGAACTGAACCAGATCTTGAAACAAATGGACTTGCTGGACGTATACAGAGTGATCCACCCAAACTCAGCTGAATACACATTTTTCTCAGCTGCACATGAGTCATTTTCTAAAATCCACCACATACAGGGCCATAGGTCATGCTTAAGTCTATGCAAGAAAACAGAAATTATCCCATGC
The DNA here is from genome assembly GCF_000260255.1 of Octodon degus. Classification (NCBI taxonomy): domain Eukaryota; kingdom Metazoa; phylum Chordata; class Mammalia; order Rodentia; family Octodontidae; genus Octodon; species Octodon degus. The sequence goes on along the minus strand of NW_004524966.1, from coordinate 319,639 downwards.
ACATTATCTGACCACAGTGCAATGAAACTGGAAATAAATGACAAATAAAAATGATAACAATCCCTAAATAAATGGAAATTAATGACACCCTACTCAGCAACCAATGGGTCACAGAATGAATTCAACAATATCTACAATTCAATGAAAATTCAAGCACAACTTATCGGAATTTATGGGATACAATAAAAGCCATTCTCAGAGGGAAATTCATAGCTGTGAACACAAACATTAGGAAAGCAAAACGAGAACAAATAAATGTCCTAATGCTGCACCTTCAACAACTAGAAAAGGAAGAGCAAAACAAACACAGAGTCCAAAGATGGGAAGAAAGCATACAGATTAGAATAGAAATTAATTCAATTGAGACGAAGAAAACAATTCAAAGAATTAAGAAAGCAAAAATCTGGTTCTTTGAAAGATTAAATAAAATCGATAAGCCCCTAGCTAACCTCATCCAAAAGAGGAAAGAAAAAATTCCAATACAAGCAATAAGGAATGAAAAGCGAGTAATCACCACTGACCAAGTGAATATTGAGAAAATTTTCAATATGTAATTGAATAATGTTTTCGCTCATAGAATAGAAGACACAGAAAGAATGGACAGATTCCTAGAAAGGTACAAATTACCACAACTGAATCGACAAGATACAACTACTCTCAGTAACCCAATTACAGCCAATGAAATATGACATGTAATAAAAACCTACCACCAAAGAGAAGTCCAGGTCCGCATGGATTCACAACTGAAATCTACAAGAAATTTATGGAAAATTTTGTCCCTATACTCCTCAAACACATCAGTGAAATTGAAAAGGAAGCAATCCTCCCAAAATCATATATGGAGGCAAGCATTATACTGATACCAAAACAGGGGAAAGATGCAATTAAAATAGAAAAGTACAGGCCCATCACTCTCATGAACATAGATGCAAAAATCCTCAATAAAATCCTAGCAAATAGAATACAGCAAATCATCAAGTATATCATACACCATGAACAGGTATGATTCATCCCAGGGATGAAAGGTGGTTTCAATTTTTGAAAATCTATAAATGGAATGCAATATACCAATAGAGCGAAAATTGAAAACCAATGATCATCTCACTTGATGCAGAAAAGGCTTTTGACAAAGTCCAACACTCATTCATGTTCAAAGTCCTACAGAAAATTGGAATAGATGGCCTCTATTTCAATCTGGTAAAAGACACTTATGAAAACCCAAAGGTTAACATAATTCTAAACTGGGAAAAACTGAAATCTTTTACTCTTAGATCTGGTACAAGACAAGGATGTCCTCTATTACCACTCCTATTCAATATAGTTCTGGAATCATTAGCTAGAGCCATTAGAAAAGAGAAAGAAATAAAAAGAATAAGAATAGGTAAAGAGGAATTTAAATTATCACCATTTGCAGATGGCATGATTCTTTACTTGGAAGACCAAAGACCTCCACCAAGAAGCTACTAGAATTAATACAGAAATTCAGTAGCATAGCAGGTTATAAAATCAATACCCAAAAGTCAGTAGCATTCCTCTACACAGATAACAAACTCAGAAATTGAAATTATAGAGAAAATATCTTTTACAATAGCACCGAGGAAAATGAAATACCTTGGAATTATTCTATCTAAAGAAGTCAAAGATCTTTTCAAGAAAAAATACTGTACTCTGAAAAAAGAGATAATAGAAGATTTCAGAAAATGCAACGATATTCCATGCTCCTGGATAGGAAGAACAAAATAGCCATACTCCCAATATTGCTGTACAGATTTAATGCAATCCCTATCAAACTACCACCAACATACCTCCCAGAGCTAGAGAAATCATTCCTAAAATTTATTTGGAACCAGAAAAGACCTAGAATAGCAAACGCAATACTGGACAAAAAACCAAGTCAGGAGACATTACAATTCTTGACTTGAAATTATGCTACAAGGCTACTGTGATAAAATCAGCATGGTACTGGCAACAAAATAGACCTGAGGATCAATGGAATAGATTAGAAGACCCTGAAGTCCCTACGAATACATTCACCTGCCTTATCTTTGAGAAAGGAGTGAAACATGTTCAATGGAAAAAAGATTGCCTCTTTAACAAATTGTGGTAGAAAAACTGGCTCTCTATGTGATGAAAACTAAATCTTGATCCAGGTCTATCATCATGCACTAAGCTAAAGTCAAAGTGGATTAAGGATGTAAACATTAAAACAGAGACACTAAATCTACTGGAAGAGAATTTAGGAGGAAATCTTGAAGACATAGGGGTAGGCAAAGAGTTCAAAAATAAAAATCAATTTGCATGGGAAAGAGTTGAAAGAATTAACAACTGGGAACTGCTCTTACTGAGAAGTTTTTTGATGTCTAAAGAAATTACCAACAACTTGAAAATGCAACCCACAAGTTTGGAAAAATCATGACAAATATGTACTCAGACAAAGGTCTGCTCTCTAGAATTTATAGAGAAATAAAAAACATTAGGGCCCCAAAATTTAAATACCCAGTCCAGAAATGGGCATTTGAGGTGAACACACACTTCTCAGAGGATGAAATTAAAGAAGAAAATACATATATGAAAAACTGCTCCACATCACTAGCGATCTGTGAAATGCAAATTAACAAAACAATTGAGATATAATCTCACCCCAAAAATAATTGCTATCATAAAGAAATCACCCAACAACAAATGTTGGAGAACCTGTGGGGAAAAAGGAACCCTTCTTCACTGCTGGTGGGAATACAGACTGGTGCAACAGTTATGAAAATCAGTGTGGAGATGCCTTAGAAATCTTCAATTGAAAATCCCATTTAATCCATATATTATTCTATGGGAATTTTCCCACAGGATCCTAAATCATCATATCATAGTGATGTATGTGTGCCTATGTTTATAGCAGCACAATTGTTGATAGCCAAATCTTGGTAACAATGAAGATGCCCATCACCTGAGGAATGGATGAAAAAGATGTGGTATTTTTATACAATGGAGAGTTACTCAGGTATAAAGAATGATAAACTTGAAGCCTTTATATTTAAGTGGATAACACTTGAACATATACTCATAAGTGAAATAAACCAGACACACATGTATATTTTCCCTAGTATAAGAACTCAAAAGAAGAAATAGAAATAAAAAGGTATAACACAAGTAAAAGGAAAGCAAGAACTTGAGGACTAACTAACTAAGTGGAAAGGAGAAGAGCTAGGAAACATGACAGTGACAAGCCATACAGTTATATGTAGAAGATGGGCAAGGCAATGATTCTGAGAATCTCCAGATGATTTTTGAATCTAGCAATTAACTGGAAAGATTCTCACCCTGACTAACTATATATACTGACACTTGTGAACTAAGCCACTGCACTGAAGATGGCAATTTGTAATAGTAGGTTCATGCTTGGAATGCCTGTCATTCTGGTCTTTTGAATATGCACTGCTTGTCATGACATGCCAGTTGCTGCTGTGTTGTTTCTCGTGTAGATGATTGTTGAAAAAGAACTTTGTCATGAATGAAGGCAGAAGACTGTTCTGCTACAAGGTTGTATATGTTTAGATTTTTGGACTTACATGTAAACATAATAATTATATAATTCTTTATCCTTATTTTTAAAATTTATTTTAATTTTTTAAATGTTTTTCCTCATATTTAGTAAGGACTTAAAGTTCAATATATCAATGCTTGATTTAAAATACCTGTTCCAGGGGCTGAGGAGATGGCTCAGTGGAATAAGCACTTCCCTGGAAAGTGCAATGACCTGACTTCAATCCCCAGTTCCAACAAAAAAAGAAAAAAAAAATACCTGTTCCATGTTATGCCTAGGATGCTTGATATTCAGACAGATAGTGATGTTAAGCTTCATAGCCTAGTTTGTACAGTAATAACAATAAACTTCTCTTCTGGAGGGTTAACAACCTAAGTTTGCAGACCAAAATTGGAGAAAAAGGAGGGCCGCAAGTCAATCCAATATTTTGGCCATAGCCTTCCTAGGTCAATTAAGACGCAGGACATATGAGAACTTGTACTGTAACGTCATGTAACTCAGTAATGTCCCAAATTTTCTGATCAAGTATATTATGGGATCAAAGAGGAAAGTGATCGATAATGTGGAGTGTGCCTAAGGAGAGTCATATGGAGAGAAAACATTCTCTCAGGCTTTCACCGAGAGCACATTGACCGCACAATGGCTGTGACTCATTCATATGGCTGACACTAACAAACAATCTACAATCTGAGGTACAAATCTCAGGATAAATCCTGAGGGGATTTCACTGACCTGATCTGACCCAAAAGCTACATCTCTTATTGCATGCCTTGCTTTATCTTTTTTTAACCATCCAGAAGAGAAATGTAAAATGGAAGTGTAAGAAGTAAAGCCATGCTCTTATGTTGAGCTGTCTGGGACTCTTGTCATCAATTTCTGACACTGCCAGTCAATCAGAAGACCCAATACTATTATGGCCTACTGGACTCTTTTATAATATTTTGCTGAATTCATATACCTATAATATTCAGATGATGGAACTTAATATTAAAGGGGGATACAGATGAATATCCATTTTGTATCTGTGTATCGAAAATGGTTAGGATAAATATATAGTTACATTCTCTTAATGAATACAGGGATTTGTTCTAATAGTGTTTGTAAATAGGATATCATGTCTGCATCTTTTAGTTCAAATAACCACTAGGAAGAGAGTATGCACTGTGTTAATTAATGAAACTGTCCTACCAATTTGATTTGAAACTATCTTATTACTATTTTTTCTCAAAAATATACCAAAAGGTATCTGGTGATACGTGAATTTTAAATTTAAATATATGCACTGCCACTTTAAATATTTTAATGATTAAATTACATTTTCTGATATATGATTTCTGTGAAGACTCTTAAATGAAAGAAACCTTATATGTTTAGAAATTAAATAAACAAATGGGAATGATCAAAAATTACATTATTCTAATTCACAGCCTTAAAAAACTAGCTCATGAAATCAAACCACTACCTGTAGCAACCAGACAAGGAAGGCAGAAAATAGACCTTGTAGCAGTCATACAAAAATGGTGAGTAGTCAGTAAATAACAGACAGCTTCCTTAATTGTTGCCCTAGTTTCCAACTTACGACCACCTGGGGAAAGCTAAATTTTCTGTCACATAGGATGCCTTGAGTCTAACGAGCGTACTTACAGCTTTCTCATGTCAGTAGCCTTCTCTTAGGGAACAATTGAAGCCTTCTCTATTTTGAGTTTTTGTTTGTTTATTTTGACTATAATGCCTTTCCTCTTTACTGTCTTCTTAGGACTCTGCCAAATGCAGGTCATGATGGCTGCAAGTAGGGTCTTTTGGTTATTTTCTGCAAGGTCACTGAAATATTTATTTCATTTTTCTGATTCATCAGTGTTGAATAGCTGCTGTAATTAGATTATTTGTTGTCATTTTTATAAAAGCTTTTACATTATTACAATCAATAAATATATCTGCAAACATTAGTATTGCTTGATGGGCTTTTAAGGTTCACCTGTTCAGTTTTATGTAAATGTTTATGTAATAAAACTTTTTTAACTTTTCTTACATTTTAGAATACTCTACGTTATTCTAAGTATAGTTGTTTTTAAATGCTGCTAATCTGTGAATATATGAAATTCAATTTTCTGTTAATGGGTTTTGGAGTATTTTCCACTTTCCAGCTACTATAAAAAATGACAATATCTTTTTAAAAAATCTACATTTTGAGTATGTGAAGATTTCCCAAATGTGAAGTAATGCAAAAGGAATTGATCGGACTTATAATCTAGACTTTTCCATGCCTGAGATTTGGCTCAGCAGAATAAGTACCTACTTGACAAGCACAATGCCCTGAGTTCAATACTCAGCACACACACACACACACACACACACACACACACACACGCACCCCTAAGTACAATCTAGGCTTTTCCAATTTAATATAGTATCAAAGCTTGCTTATAGACATATTTACTCTAAAATTAACTCCTACAGCTATTTACTCTAAAGTTAACTATACATGTTATGTCTCGTACTTGGTCTTGCGAAAATGGGATAGTTTTTCTCTCCTCCTCCTCCTCCTCCTCCTCCTCCTCCTCCTTCTCCTCCCCTTTTCCTCCCCCTCCTCCTCCTCCTTCTCCTTCTCTTTTTCTCCCCCTCTTTCTCCTCCTTCTCCTCATTTCCTTCTCCTTCTTCTCTTTCTCCTTTTCCTTCTTTACCCTTCAACATCTCCATACTCTTTGTGAATTAAAATGGCCAATCTTGTCGGGAGGGGGCCTCTGGCCCTCCAGGGGATCTTTTGACCTCCTTTTGGCTCAGTCCATTCAACAGGTACTTTTGGACAAGCCTGGACACCCGGACCAAGTCATCTATATAAGTCTGGATTTACTTCATCCAGGATCCACCCACCTGGATCAAAAAATTTATCAAGGCCGTAAACCACCACCCTATGCCCCCCCTTTCTTGGTCCCCTTAGCTCCTCCAAAGAAGTCTCCTCTCCTCCCTCATCCATCTTGCTATCACCCTCTCGGTATCCCCATCCTTATCCCCCTGAAGGACTCAGAGCCGATATCTTTCATCGTCCGTTGCTGACCCCCTGAAATGACTCAAGGTTTGCTGTTCTGGACACCATTCCCAGACAACTGGCTAATTCCACCTGGTTGCACTGGCAGTTCCAACTGATAAGAATTGGCTATGACTCTCAACCATCACCCTCAGAACCTGCTTGTTCCACCTGCCAGCCGGTCACAGATAAATTAATTATGTAATTGTTAAAATATTGTTCAAAATGTGTTGGTAAATTTAAGCTAAAACATGTAATTGTCATAAGGTTATGATATTTCCTTAATGGGACATTTTATGACTATTTTATATTTGTCTATGCTACATCTGAACTAGTTGTTAAATGTACTGGTATTCCTTGTGCAATTTTAGACAATAACAGTAGAGAGGGTAAAGTTAATAAGCTTCCTATTGGATTTTATGTAAACTTCTATAAAATGGGACTTTTAGCGAGCTTAAACTAAAAAACGTACATGCCTTTATATAAAAAATGGGACTCCTTTTGCCAGTTAAATGACATTAGGTCGGCAACTGTTCTTAAAGACTTGGAGGACAGGTTTCACTGGGATAGACTGGTTTAGATCCCCCTCTACATGCTAGAGGGAATGTCAGGCCTGATCTGTTTCAGTTTGCTTGCTTTGACTTTATTCCTAATTTTCCTACCTGTCTGCACTTTCCTTTTTTAAAGGCATGTAAAATTAAAAAACACTCTGATTGTTCCAGCTAAGTAGAGCCCTTAGAAAATGAGCATTTGTTAACGCCAAAGACAGAAATGTTATTCTAGAAAAGGACACATACCCTGTCTCTGGGTCAGATGAGACAAAGAAGAACTATGCCCTTCCAGGAGGACACACATAAAAGCCATGTCCCAGCTTAGTGTTCTGGGCAGGTCTCCTTCAGGAGATTAAACCTGAGACACAGAGGAGAGACCCGACTTCTGGATGACACCAGAAGTAGCTATCTCCAAAAGCAGCACACTTATGGGACCAAAACATTTAAGTGTAAGAAAAACAATTGATCTTTTCTCCTAAGTTTAGTTATTATTTAATTGAATAAGAGATTAGTTAAAGACTTAAGGCTTTTATTATAAAGTGCTTAGGTAATCTTGTTTAGGCTTTTTAGATATTCCTTGTAAAATTTGGATAAACAATAGTTACTCTGCCAGTTAGTAAATGCTCTTAAAACAGCTGCCACTTTTTAAGACAGAGAACAGGTTTCCCTAGCTGTTCTTTGGTGAATCCCGACTGAAGTCTGTGGCTGATGAAATGGTAACCAGGGAACTGCTGGATTCCTTTCTGGAGACATCTCTGGTTGTATGAGCCAAAACAAACCAAAAATACCTAAGGGGTTAAGTTGCCATACCCGAAGGTTCCTTGGTAAAAACTGGTTTCTGACCACTAAAAGCTTACATCTGCTTTATGTGTTAACTAAAAAGAAGATGATTGCCAGCTGTATTGTATTTTTACCAATATATAAAAAATGATGCTAAACGATAATAAGTTTCACCTATAAGTTTCATATGTAATAATAATCTTGGACCAAGTTTTGGCTTCTGTAAAAGGATAGACAACATTATAAGATGTTGTTACATTTAAAATAAATGTCATATTGTTAATCTTAAACAACCAAAAGATAAAGAACCAGTACCATCATGGTTTAGCTGTAACAGGAACTACCTGCTCCCACTGGAGCCCAAGCAGTCAGACCCCTGCTGGCCTAGTAGCCAAACAGGAGATTTTTCTAGTATGTATTCTTGAAGGTCTAAAAAGAACTAAAACCAAACCTTCAATTATTAAATTTCAGCTATTTACCAGAAAAGGATAAACACCCCTCTGATTTAAAAAAAATGATTAAGTAAAGTATACTTTTGAGATGCTAATTCAGTGAGGGAACAAATTATTTTTTCAGATATTAGAAAAAATAGAGCTATGAAAGATAGTCTTTTTTTATTCCAGACAACTTGATATTTAATAAGACACTAAAAACACTGTCGTATAATTGAAAATTAAAAAAAAAAACAGGGAGAAAAAGCAAAAAGACCAAAAATATCTGCCTTTGTTGTGGCCTCAAAACAACCCTAAGTCTGATTCTCTAAACTCCAAAAAGAGCTCAGTGACAATGAGGTTAACCTACTACTGCTGTCGGAAGTCAAGCCATTATAAGAGGGACTGCCTTAAGCGACCCACAATCTAAGCCTTGACTGTGAAGGCAGCCACTAGAAGTGAGACTGCACTCTGAGGCAGAGGCCTCAGAGCTCAGACTCAGCTTCCCAAATGTTCCAGTAGGACTAAAGGGCCCTGGGTCTGCCTCCTCCCTCTGGCAAGACTGACATCTCTACCTGTCATCTCCATGAAGGAGCCCTGAGTAATCACGACTATAGGGAAAAACCCAGCTCATTGCTGGATATTGACACAGGTCTCTTTGTCTTTCTCCAACACTGACTTTTATCCAGTCATCATCATCTTATTTTAGCTATAATTGAGATATATTGTTCATATATAGATACAATCCTGTCAATGTAAAAAGTGTCCAATAGCTTTGGGCATATAGATAAATCCAGGCCTTGTCTTTAAAACATAAAACTCAGAACCAATGTAAAAGGATAAATCCCTCCGTAGTACTCCTTGCTTACAATAGGAGTCATATCCAAAAGTGAATGGGACATTGATTTAATCTGACTAAATATTGTGTATTTCATGATAAGTAAATTAAGTTAGCCTGGTTGATTTTTGATGTAACTCAGGTATTTCATGCTGACAGTAAATACTGGTGTAACTAGGGAAAATATGCTAAACTGCACTTAAATCACTTAAAAGCATTGACAATAAAAATAAGGTATTAATCTGGTTTCCCATGTGTTCCCAAAATTTAGAGATAATTAAAAGTATAGCTAGAGAGTTTTATAACAAACTGTCAGACTCCATGAATAAAGGGGTCTAAGAACTAGTGAGTTATGATTGCTAGGTCTCAAAAAGGTTTATAAATGTACCTGTTAGCTCAAATGTTCATACTTTAATTATATAGGTTCTAACCTTTCAGAAAATTTGTTCTGTCCTAGATGATACTAAGACCCAGGTAATCATGGAGGTAAAATCTGTTAACAAATATGCTAGACCACGGTTCCTTTTGCGGGGATCCACCAGGGTTTCCTGCAGGAACCAAGAAGTTGTACCTTGCTCAGTGGATCACAGATATCTGAGACATGCTGCTGAAATTAAAAGGGTTTGCAGGAATAAATTTGTCTGAGTTGAGGTGTCTCATAGTAAAAAGGATACAAAATAAAATTATAGATAAAAATTAAGAGTGTTGATACTAACAGCCTACAGAACAGAAGGCCAGTCAAAAAAAAAAAAAAAAAAGTTATGCTTCCCTGGACCCAGACAGAGAGAAGGGACATGTCAAGCAAGAAATGTCCAAGGCTGCTGTAGAAGAAGAAGAAGAAAAAAAAAAAGTGTTTATGATGGAGTCAGAGAAAGTTTCAGATTGAAGTGATCATGGGTCTTCCCCTCTCAGCCTGAGGAAACCCATGTTAATAACCAATATATACATAAAAAGCCAGTTAAACTTTTAATAGATGCTCATGTAAATTTTTCAGTTACCCAGCCAGTGCCCCCACTTGCAAACTGGACAGTACTCAGTATTGTCCCTAGGTCTGACAATTCATGTGCCCCCAGTAATGATAAAATTAATGGGACACAAGAATAGGCCAGTTTGAGATATACCCAGTGGCCATAAAAGATAAAAATTGCCTACCCAAGATAAAAATTGCCTGGTGTCTTTTGAGGGCCTTTAGGTGAAAACTCTAAAAAGTGTCTCTGACTGCTAGTCAACAACTGCGACCCATTCCAGCCTGAAGTAGCCAGAGCGGTCGTCGCCCATATACCCTCATGGCAGTCGGGTCAGATAGGGCTGAGCCCTCAAGGAGACAGAATTAAAAGACAAGGTGACCACAGTTTAAAAAAAAAAAAAACCCTCCCTGGCTGATATTACAGCCCAAGAAATGGCACAAAAACCAGTGGGGACATGGGAGATATTGCCTGTTCTAAAGTTCTAAAAGCCTAACTACTCAGACTTTCTTGTTAACTAGTGTTCCTTGCTGTTAAAATAGATTGACAATGGTGACCTATGTTAAAATAATTTAATATAACCTAACCAAAGTGCCGCCATCCTGTTCTGTGTGTGCCATCTTAGTAAACCATGTCAGCTGCTATAAAATGTTGGACCTTGCATAATTAATAGGGTGGTACACACTACATGAGCTCTCGCTTACAAATAATGATGATACAAAGCCAAGGCTGAAAACTTATTCCCAGTACGGAACTAGTGAGTCAATGATTTGACTCACCCTCTTAAAACCAGTGGAGAATGTTAGGCCCTGACAAAATTGACTCCATTTTGTTGTCCTTCTAACCTTGCCATGTTCCTGTTTTGTATGCGTCTACCCCTCCCAACTCCCTCACCCTGTGACCTGACAGACATCTGTACCCCAACGCTTATCTTGATGAGCTCTGTGCTTGCTGACTAAGCACCACCATCCAATAGATCCACCCATGAACTAATGACGCTGTCATTTCTTCTCCTTTTCCCCTTTCCTATTATTGCGGTTTTCAAGCTTAAATACTCACCCTTGTCAATGCTCGGGGTGCACTTAGGCACTTTGTCCTGGGTGTTGCCGCTGGCTACCAGCTAAAATAAAGCACTTCTTTTTACTTTTGGACTTGCCTCATTGTCATTCGATTTTTGAACTACAACAGGGTGGATGATCAGTGTGATTAGTCCATTAGAATTTACTACCTTGTCTTAATGAGTTTCTTGCTGCTAAGACAAAATACCTGGAACTCTCAAGTTAAAGGAGGAGAGGCTTATTTTGCCTCACAATGTATGATTGCAATCCATAGTTGGCTGGTTCCAAGGATTGGCATTATGACAGAGGAGAAACAGTTCATGGCATGGCAAACTTGAGAGAAGTATGAAGGAAAGAGGAGGGACATAGATCCTTCCAGGACATGTCCATAGTAACACACTTCTTCCCATCAGGCTTCACCTCCCAACACCATACCCATCAACCCCAGAGAGATAATCCACAGATGAGTATCACATGTTCATGATTTAGCCACTTCTCAAAGACCCACCTGTGAACATACCAGACTATGGGGAGACATCTAGATTTAAACTAATGTTAGGGCCCTGGAATGCATGGAGAATGGAAGATAGGGAACTGTTATATTCCATGGTTATATTTCAGAGGATGTCTCCCAGACATGAAGAGGAAAATTCCCTAGTTTTAAAACTGAAAAGCAGTAGCAGAAGATTTTGAAGAAACCTAGACTATAAGTGATGTAAGGAGAAAGAAGTCAGGGACCTATTTTGTGCAGGAAAACTGTCTAAAATCAAGCTGAAATGAAAGATAAAGTCATATTAATCACATTAGAAGTTAAAATTCCTACATAAAAGTGTTTTCTGGTTTACCCTCAAGTACGATATCCCCTTTATTCAAGAAGATTCAAATTTTAATGTTAGGCTTATCAGCCTTTTCCTATTTAGTTTGTTATTTTAAATTTAATAGAGAAATTTTTAGTGAGCTTCAAACATGGCAAAGATATGAGATTATATACAAAAAAATGTAGTGCTGAGTAGTAAATTAAATCTGAAGCAGCGGGGGGTCTGCAGGTTAGATCAGTTGTTTAAGCACATGTCTATGCAAACGCGGTAAGGTGCAGGATACTGTTCCACACACTCACCATACCCAGCCTGAACCAGCAAAAAAAAAAAAAATCTTAAATCTGAAGCACTATGTAGAACTCTTGCTCTTGCACTTGTAGTAGACTTGTACTTTTGTCTTTACTGCTTACATGTTGGATCAATTTAAAACTCAAAAGGTTGTACACATCAAGTTTGATTTACCTATCCATCTAGTGTGTCTATTTACATGGCACTGAGGTTCAGTGCTCTGAATAAAGCTGCAGTAATCTTTTGGGGCATTTGTTCTATAAATTGATGGCAATGGTAACCTTCTACTCCTTTACCTACTTGCCAACTTCTTTCTGGCACCAAGAACTTCTTTGATGCATAAAAATGAGCCATGAATGATTCATCTCCATGCTTCCCAATATCTATCTTTTATTTTAATTTTTGTTTTTACTCTGAGTTGCTTATATAATAGAAACATTGTGATATTTCACCTTTGTGACTGATTTATTTTACTTACCATTACATTCTCAAGGTGAATCCATTTATCTACAACTGGATAAAATCATTTTCCTTCATGGCAGAGCAGCGTAGCTATTCCTAATTTAATAACTTTCCTGTTTAATGATTGCTCAACTTACAATTGTGGCAATTTATTCAGTCCTGTGATTGGCTACTCAGACTTAGGACCTATCTTTTGCACATTTCTGTTGAGTGTTGGTATTTATTTTCCACGAATCAAACTCACGACCTTTCACTTGTTAGGCAAGTACCTTGCTGTTGAGCTGTATCCCTAGCCCTTTGGTGTCCTTTTTAATAGATTACAGCTTGTTCATATAGTGCTGTAATTTTTGGTGGTTGTACTGTGTGGTATAGTATTGTAGTCTTATGTTCTGTCCACATTACAGTATCACATGCAAATTATACAAATAAAAATAAAGTCATTAGAGTTTGCTTTGCTATTTCCTTGTTTTGAATATTTTAATCTACATACAATCTAGAATTTCTCACTAAGCAACCAATTTAAATAGCAACCTTTCTGTGGGGTTATAATGTAGTCTTTAAACAAGCATTTTCTCTACTCTGTGGTACATAAGTACCACATTGTTTAATTTATTCATCTGTTGCTTGTTACACATATACTAAAAAACTAAAAATGAAAAATGATTGTATTTTACAATCATTAGCAATGACTCTGTGTCTATGCAACAAGACACATTTTATAGTTTGCCATATCAGTGGTTAAATTTACTAACAACTCCAAATTTACCACCCAATAAATTGCCTGGAAAGGGGCTGGGTGTTCCCTGGAATTTTATTTTATTTTATTTATTTATTTACTTTTGTGGTACTGGGGATTGAACTCAGGACTCTGTTCCACAGAATTTTATATGAAACCAAATTCCACTAGAAACTAATAACTTTGAAAGAGCTTCTGAATTCCCATTTATAATAGATTCAATTTTCTCAGTTCCTATGACCTGCTACAACTTTTCTTTAATTCTTTCACTTTTGTAGCCAACTGTTATTATATCAATACTACTCCATCATTAGCAGTTATTCTTTCAGCTCTCAATGTTTGCCTCATCTAAAATTTGCTTTAATATGTTTTCAGAAAGCAATATTGCTTCTTAAATATTTTATAAATCTATCTTTAGTTTTATGTGCATCAGATGCAGCAGAAATTTTCCTAGTAAGTATTTTCCAGAAACACCTTTGTATGTTTAAATAGTTCTCTTCAGTTTCTAGTGCTAACAAATATGTTATCTATTTTAAAAATTCACAACATTTTTTCAATTATGTAGCAAATGAATTTTAAAATACAGTTTCCCAGAAATAAGGAAAGCTTAATTTTTATTTCTTAGTTCTACTCTGTTTTGTAGTTTTATTACTTATTTTTCCACAGATAGACATTAATGTATAAACTTTAATTTTAGTATTTAAAAATCAATCAATTCAATCTCTCACAGGTGCTACTATCCTGATTCCTTTTTTTTTCTTAACCATTAAACCTAGAATATATTTATTCAAGTGTCAAAAGACTTTCTAAAAACAAAACAAATAGTTTTTGAACAAATATTTTCAATCATGTACAAGTACTGATGCTTAAAAGAAGCTGCCCTTATAAAAATATTTTTCAAACATTATTGTTGTTATTATTATTATTTTACAATCTAAGGTTACTATAAGTGAGGCTAATCTAACATTTTTTTGTGGTTCCCTCCAAACTCATATCTTATACTTGCCAGGCAGATACTTATGTCACTGAGCTATTTACACAGTTCCTCACTTACCATTTTAAAACAGTAAATCTATGCCTGGAAAATGTACACATAACCTTTTTTGTAAAGAGGGAAAAAAAGTAAATAACAAGAACAAAGACAAAAACAAAGCAACATAGAACACTGAAAATGGTACAGAATTTCAAAACAAGAAGAGAAACTGACAATGATTGTTATATATTGTAATCATCAAATTTGTTGCTTAGATTTTCAGAAAAAGGGGAAAAAAGAGGAAAAAGGGGAAGAGGGGAAAATGTAAGCATATTCACAAGATAGTTGAGATGGTTATGCTATTCATTTTATTAGTTTTTTGAAGGTGTAAGTTAATGTTTAAAACTCTTGCTTTGACCAACCTTATGCTAATATCTATAATATGTGCAACTTCATTGAGGACATCAATGTGCAATACAACAACCATGGTTGATACCTTTCATCTTGTTCTTTTTAATGTGTATCATTTCTAATGTTTCATGTTATTTTTATACTCTGCTAAAATAAATTTAAAAAAGAAAAAGAAAAAAGGACAAGGAAAAAATAACATTCAGTGAAAGTAAAAGTCAACATTTTATTGCTTGATTACTCTTACAGTTTTTGAGTATCATATATTCACATATATCTGGGATCAAAAAATACATCTAGGGGGGTGAGGGAAAATACATCTTAATAAATCTTAAAAAGTGACATTTTACACATTTTGTAGAAAAAAAATTAAACTGGAAACAAATGACTATAAAGTGTATTTTAAAACAAGTACTTGTAAGTGGAACAATGCACATATAAATAATCTGTATATCAAAGAAAACATTAAGGGAAACATTTCAAATGAATAATGGAACACCATAGTATATATATTCTTTAGATCCAGCTGAAGTAGTATTTAAAAAGTAGTATATACATTGTTAGATATATATATTTGAAATGTGGAAATTCCAAAATTATGATAATATATTTTATTGGCAAAATAAGACAGAAAATTATTTGATTTTCTTTTTTATTCTTTAAAGAGAATAAAAATAGTAAGAAAACATTAGAAATGAAACAAAAATTCATAATTGTACCGCTGATTTCTACTGGTCTATCAAGTATTGTTTTGACAAGTGAATGCCTAGCTATATTTACCCTGCTTTTATCACCATGTCTCTTTGTTTTAAGGTGTCTTAGTTGTCAGGATGTATTGAATGTCACCAAATTCCAAAAGGGTTTTGATACAATGAAGGAGAGCAGGGAACAGATTTATCAATGGCAACAGCTTCTCATAGCTAAGTATGTGTAAGTTAAAATAAGGTTGCTCAAAATGAAGAATTTTCTATAGAATTTAGAGGTTTTTATATGTGGATTTCCTCTAAGGAATATATTGACACATGAAAATCTTTTAATCCTATTTTACTCAGTCGTTATCCACTGCTTTATGACAGAGCTACTTGTGATATTTCATACAATGAAGGATTTCTAAAGACTCATACTCTGCCACACTATAATTGGGGGTGGTTATTCTCCAGAAACACTGAAGAAAGTACTTTGCTTAAAACATCACACTACCATTTGTTAGAGAAGAGAAAAAGCAGTATAAAAGACAATGAAATTCTTCCATCTTTCTTATATAAACACTAAAATTTAACTACACAATTTTAGTAGTAAATGTTCAGAATCATTAAATGACAATATTTACAATCTTTTCTGTGTTGTAATTATGAAATAGATATCTCAGAAATGGTGATTTATATGTCAGTTTTATTTAGTGCAAAGAACTTAATGATAGGGCTGGAGAGATGGCTCAGTGGTCTAAAGCACCTACTTAGAACAAGCTTAGCAAAAGCATCAGGGACCGCAGTTCAATCCCCCAGCACCACA